>NC_043973.1:4062932-4165146 GCF_902148855.1 Sphaeramia orbicularis
TTTCACATTCAGATCTTATTTTTTCATTTTCAGATCTTTTTGTTCCAATTTCAAATCTTTTTTTCAGTTTCAGATCTCTTTTTGGGGTGTGCAAAACTTTTGGCCCTGATGTGGCGCAGGGGGCGTGGCCTCAACTGAGAGGGGCGTGGAATCATGAGTGACAGCATAACAAAAAGGCTTAGGGACCTTCCCCACTCCATTGCCTTCAGGCAACGTAGGAACCAAAACAATTCAGACTCAACACTTTATATACACCATATTCACATGACTGGCAGTAACAAACTGATGCCAGTGACAAACTTACATTTAAAAAGCTGTTTTAGACAGTACTGAGCAACATTTGTAGCATTAGAGTGATAAATTATGGACAGATTATACAGATAAACAGTCACACATTAAGTATATGATATTTCAGATTTCCACATAGCACAGTGAATGCAGCATACTGAGCACTTGCAATCATGAGGTCGGTCCACCTGCTGGAGCCAGCACACAGGTAAGAAATGGTAACTAATATTACATTATATTAACTAAATATTACACTGAGGGGTCCTAGTGTGACAACAAACAGTTTTTGTGATGTCTTTTAAAAGATTAAAACATGAACTGAAAAAAAACAATTAAACCTCAAATATTAATATATATCGATGGCCAAAAACAAAACCTCCTATGGCAAATTTTTAGATTTTGAGTTTTCACATTAAATGGACTGCACTTTGGAAGGCATAAATACTAGTATGCATTGTTAACACATAATATAGAAAGAGAGTCTGAGAACAGTAGAGTATGCTTGGATATCTTTAACAAAGACCCATTACTATAATAAAACTAAATGTTTTTTTTGGTTTTTTTTTTGTTTCCTGAAAAAAGTTATTTTTTTCAGATAGAAGGTTTTGTATTCTGGCCATTGATATGTGAAAGTGACAATGAAAATAAATAATTTATTCAAAAGAATTACCAAAGTGAATAAAATTATATTTAACCTGAAATTTTTTTTTCATCACTTATTTTTGATTTGAACTATATTATTGTATTTTTCTAAATTCAAGATCAAACCTGAATTTTCAGTTTCAAATTTTATTTTTCCATGTACAAAACTTATGGCCTCAGAATGGCTCACAGTCCCAGCAGACAATTGTAATCATTGTTTACATGAAAGCACCAAAGCATTTGCAGTTTCTTAACCCATAAAGACCCAGTGCTACTTTTGTGGAAGTTCCCAAATGAATTTTTTCTCTCCTTAGCCTTTCCTAAGTGATTTATATCGTTATTATAACGTATCCTCTATAGTTTCCATTTTTCAGAATAAATCATTTATTTTCCTAAATTTATTTATTTCACAGATCATGGAGAGGTTCATGAAAACTCAGTAAATTCAAAGGTTATTATATCAAAACAGAGAAAATGAAGAAAAAGTGACATTTTCAGCAAAGACATCAGTAACTGAATGTCTCCATCTACTGTCATTTGTCAAACCACATGGGTTTACTGGTGAATCAGATCAAACTGGTCATATCTGATGATAATGAAAAGCTGAGAAACTGCATTTTACACCAATTATTTACATGTATTGATAGGATTAGTGGGTCAGGACTAAACTGTTTAGATCAGTTGGTGCTTATGATCACTGGTGGCTGTTTGGGTCTTTATGGGTTAAAAATGTTTACTCTTATGCGGGTTACGTAATATGAAAACTGAGATGATCTGATAAATGCACCAAAACAACTTCTGATAAATACTCATGCAATTTTTTGTTGTCTTTACATGGTTTACATGATTATTACCTCTTTAATGTCATTTTGTACTTTATGCATTTACAGAATTTTCATCTTATACCTTTTGTGTTGTTTTAGGCTTGTTGTGTATTTTCATCACATTCATTGTTTTCATTTCTCATCTATCTTTTAATTTTATATCCTTTTTATATTTTTGTGTCTTTATGTTGTTTTTCATCTTGTATGTCTGTTACATTTCATTGTTTTCATCTTGGTATGTCATTGTGATCTTTTTTTTCCATGCTAACGTCCTTTCATCTAATATTATTTTAATGTCATTCATGTTTTTTTCTATTGTGTTAGTCTTGCAACATCTTTTGTGTCATTTTCAAATTTGTCTCTTTTACCATGTTTTTACCTCATATCTTCAACATCATTTTCATATTCTGTTATTTTTGCATTTTTAACATTATTTGTCTTTTTTTTTTGTCTTGGTATGTCTGACATTGTTTTTGTCTGTCTCTTGACACCGGACACAAAGTGGTGTTTTCACCTTACACCTCTTATGTCATTGTAACTTTCAAGTCTTGTTACATTTTTTCATTGTTTTAGGCCTGTTCCATTTTTGCACAATCTTTTCGTTTTGCGTCTTTTAAATGATTTGCATCTTGTTTCTATCATTTTGTCCTTTCAAATTTTTCCATTTTTTTTTATGTTGTAGTCTTATGAGATTTTGTCTTTGTCTCTTATTTTTTGTCTTTCAAATCATTTTCACGTTTTTGCATTCTGTTCTCCTTTCTTTTTTTTTGCATGTTCTATATTGTGTTTCTTTTTGTTACAGCTTTTCATAATTTTCATCTTTTGCATCTTACTTTTACATCATTTTGATATACACAAAAGGACATAAAAATGGACCATGTTTTCTCTGTGTTTATTGTTCCATCCATTTAGGTAATAATTGGTTTTCATGTGGACAAAGCAAGCAGTGATGCCAAAATAACAAGTGCATAATTCCACTTAAATACATTAAATAAGCCTTTATTAAAAGGTAAGAAGGAAGTACAGATATTTGTTATAAGGCAGTGTGTGAATCTCCAGAGTAAATGCTCATGTCTATTCTCCTGTCTGCTGAACACCAGTCTGTCTTTCTTATTGCATGTTGATAGAGTCCATGGGCCGGTTCATCAGTAAAGTCACTTCCAGTTCATCCCTGTCACTAAAGAACTGGGCTTTTCCTTCCTGGCTGTGGACGGGATGTGGAGATGAAGACCAGTACTGAGGAGACCAAAGAAGACAAGTTAAAGAAACTGAGGGGAAGCAGACATGGAGAGTGTGTATACTGTATATGAGGAAATGAAGATGTTCTGACCCCAGATCAGATCATCAGGTCACAACCTGAGCCGCGGATTAAATGAAATGTCTGGAAATAAGAGCTTGGGGTCTGAACTGCAGCTACTCTGAGGAGTCAAAGAAACAAAAAGAACAAATGAAAGACATCAGTGTCAAAGCAGCCCTTTACTATTTGGGCGTCCGTAGATCAAGGAACTTTTCTTTCACATCCAGGATACATCTGTTGCTTTGGTGTCTGGAAGTCGGATTTTAACCTAGAAGTAGAAGGAAGTGAAGAACAGTAATACCACCACTGTGACAATCAAAACACATATTTGAAGTTCAGTTTTATTGGACAGAGATTAGACACCTCCCCTGTTTTCCTAACAGTCTCTTATTTTCCCTCGTCTTGCAGGCTTGTCTGTTTCTTGCAATTGTAGATTCATTTTTGCTTATGCTGAGCTGCATAGTTCTTGAAGAAATGCTTTATCCCAACAGAAATAGATTTATCTGTTTATGTTCTTTACTGCAGTCAAGTAATTTCTAGTGACTGTTATTAACCACTCTAACTTTCAATGCAAAAAAAAAACACAAACATACATACATACATACACACATACACACACACACACACACACACAGGGTGGGAAGCAAAATTTATAATGAACATTTAGTTGTTTTTTTCTCAGCAGGCACTACATCAATTGTTTTGAACCCAAACATATATTGATGTCATAATATACCTAACACTATTATCCATACCTTTTCAGAAACTTTTGCCCATATGAGTAATCAGGAAAGCAAACGTCAAAGAGTGTGTGATTTGCTGAATGCACTCATCACACCAAAGGAGATTTCAAAAATAGTTGGAGTGTCCATAAAGACTGTTTATAATGGAAAGAAGAGAATGACTATGAGCAAAACTATTACGAGAAAGTCTGGAAGTGGAGGAAGCAACAAAAAACGTACCAAAGGCTTTTATTAAAGCTCTCAAATCCAAAATCCTAAAGGATCCAACCAAATCCATGAGAAAAATGGCAAATGAACTTGAGGTAGACGACCAAGACCGTTAGAAATGCAGTAAATATGATTTGAAGATTTAAATTCTCATGACTTTCAATAAACTAATGGTCACACACTGTCTTTCAATCCCTGCCTCAAAATACTGTAAATTTTGCTACCCCCACCCTGTATACATATACACACACACACACACACACACACCACACACACACACACACACATATATATATATATATATATATATATAAAAATTTTAATTGTTGGTATTTTATGTAACATATTGTTGTTTACATATGTGATGTTGTATTGTTTTTTTTTGTTGTATTGTATGTCGTGTATTTTTATGTCAACAATGCTGGTTTTATGTGTGCTTTTATGTCTGGACTGCAGATGGAAACCAGCAGTTGTGCTAAATTCGGTGTATTTATGATAACTGCGTATTGTTCATTCATTAATATGCACTTCCCCTTTCAAATAAAGGAATAAATAAAATGAAATGAAAATGAAGACCATTCATTAAGAACATTAACATCACTCCAATGTGGTTTTAATGGCAGAACCCAAAACACTGACACCTTTCTAAAATAGTACAAGATTTGTACTTTCAACATCTTGTTTTTGTAGACATTAACAGTCAACAACGATTTAATGACTTGTAATGTAAACGACTTCTAAACGCTCATATGCAGTACCTTTATAGTCCACCAGAGGGCTGACGCTCACACTATGGGAATCACTTCTCTAGATTTTTCCTGTCTCTTCCACCAGCAACCTAATAAAAGTGGGTCTGTGTGTTTTTTTTTTTACAGTGGGGAAAGCTGCAGCTACAGTCCAAATCAGTTCTCTAACATGCGTCTCAATATTTAGGGCAAAATCCTGAAGTGACTGTATTTACCAGCATGGCTTCACAGCACATGGAGGAGTGGTCCTTTCTGCTCAGGCCCAAGTAGATGTCTTCAGTCCCCACACTCTGCTTCAGGATGATGTCATACCTGCACACACATATTACACACACATTCCCTACCATCTTAGATACCATTAACAATCCCTAGCAAAGATTTTGTAAGAAATACCTGGTGTTACAAACAAAGAAGTAGAAACAAATGACTTGAGGTCCTGAAACACTTTCAAATACTGAAAGCCAGTGGCCTGGCTCTTTGTTCTGTCACTACCATTGGTTTACAGCACAAGGGAAGACATGGGAAAACCTTGTCTGATAAAGACAACTTTAAATGTACCTGTGCAGTCCAATATGAGACTGTCTGCATTCTTTTATAGTTATTGGAGCTCCATTAACTTCAGTAAACCCTTCTAGTCCCTGTTCCCTTTCTGCCCTGTGGACACTTACTCAGGCTGTGGCCGTGGATCAGTGTGGTCGTCTAAGTGGGAACCTTCAGCTACTTCCTCCTCACTCCAGATATCCTTGGTTTGGTCACATTTGCATTTGACACTGTAGTGTACACACACAAACACCTTTTAATAGAGCACAATGTGTCATTATCTCAGCTGTGTCACTTGAACCACATGTTATAGTATACCTTCTTTGTCTTTTTTTGGCTGTGGGCCAATATGTCCAGGGTTTAGCCGTGTACATGGAGCCATGTTCTGTTGAATTGAATTGATATGACATAAATAATAGACTTTCTTCAACAATTCTAAAAAACACTGAGTCTTGTAGTCTGCACCAAAGTAATTACAGTTAAACAAACAAAGAAACAATCAAAGAAACTAACTGACTGACTAAAAAGCAACTAAAAACTTTTTTTTTCTGTTTTTGAGAAATGACAGTTTCCACACAGGAAAATTAATTCACTGTTGTAAAGAAAAATGTCACTTGATTGTAATTTCCTCAGCTTGTTTGCCCCTGCAATGGTTCCATGTGACCAAGAATAAAATTACTTACTAAATAAAATTACTAAAAGTATTATACGGGATGTTCAGTTAACAAGAGCTTTATTAATCATATTTGCATTCTTTCATTTTGCTTTTGTAAAGTTTCTATAATACAAGGCTTTCCTCATAATTCTTTACTCACACTCACAACTAAAGAAAATTGAATCAGACATTTCTTCATAAACACCAAGGCCAAATAATAAATAAATAAATAAACTCCAGTCAAAAAACAAAATGAAAGACTAATTAAATATAAGAAATGAAAATATGAAAGCAGAATAATGCTTGTCAGTAGTAATTCACTTAAATAGGCTGTTACCAAATGCATTTTTTATGTTATAGTTGTACAGTTGTTTCGAACGTTGTATAGATGTGTCTATTTTCTACTATTTGTCTTAAGGCTTTGTGAACTGAATAATTAAAGTATTTCAGTATACTACAAATATCAAAATACACTTTTTTTGTTATTTATCTTTTATTTTAATTGGAACTTTAGAACATACAATACAACATACAAACTCCTACAGAGGACATTTCAATAATGACAGGAGACAAATTCAAAGTATACAAGGAGCACATCAAACTGGAAGAAAAATCCAAGGCACTCTCTTTATTTATAAAGACAATTTAGGGATGTTACACAAATCCACTTTCAGAAAACCCACTGACAGAAACACTGCTCTACATGCCAATAGCTTTCATCCCAAATGGCTTAAAGAAAACATCCTTTACGGCCAGTTTCAGAGGGTGCGGAGAATCTGTGACCAAGATGCTGATTTTGTGAGTAAATCAGGGGAGATGTTTGCACGTTTTCAGGCAAGGGGCTACAAGAAGGCCACATTACAAGAAGCTTACACAAGAGCTAAACATCTGGACTGACAGACTTTACTATTTAGGAATCCCCCCAAACAAACACGAGACAGAATGGTGTTTGTCACCACATACAGTACAGAAGCGGACCACGTTAAAAGAATAAGCAATAAAAACTGGGACAGCATTCAGAGCGACGAACAACTCAGGCCGATATTTCCACAGCCTCCACTCATCACCTTTAGGAGACGTCCTACACTGCAGGACAAACTGGTCCACAGCCATCTCCAGCCCAGCACTCCACCATCATGGCTGGGTCAGAAACCTAGAGGTAGTTACAAATGCAGCCACTGCAATCACTGTACGAATGTCATACAGACAAAAACTTTCATAGACTCTACATCACAAAAACAATACACAATCAATCATTTTATCAACTGTGAAGCAACAGTCATCGTCTACAAACTGGGATGTCCAACCTGCAAAGTATTTTTCATCGGCAGGACAAAAAGACAATTACAGGACAGACTGTCAGAACACAAATATGCAATAAGAACTGGAAACATAAACTACCCGATGGCAAAACATTACCTGGAACTGCACAACAGCAACCCAGCCAAATTACAAGCTATTGGCATCGACCACATTCCATCCTCCATAAGAAAGGAAGACAGACAAAAGACACTGAATCAATGGGAAGCTTTCTGGATTTTTAAACTCCAAACCACTGTACCCCCTGGACTGAATGAAGAGTTGGACCTTTCTGCTTTCTTGTCATGTATTGCTTGTTTCTTGTTTTTAAAGACTTTACACTGTTTTGATCCTAAATTAACAGGAATATGTAAATTTTGCACTGTTATTTATCCATGTACATTTGTAAATATTTCTATTAGTGAGCGTTAAAAATTCCACTTCCTGGTTGGGGAGGGTCAGGACCTAACCCTCACCTATCAGGTCACACCCAACCCTTTAAGAGGAAGGATCAGGCCCAGCCCATCCTCTTTTTTCCTTTGTTTGATGTAGAGCATGTGGCCTGAAGAAGAATCAGACTTAAATGCACAGACATGGATGGATGCATACCTGAGTGAGTTATTTTGTGTTATTGTTAGTTGAACATCCTTGACTATGTTTGGAATTGTTTTAGTAATACAGTTATTGTTTCCCTTTGTTTAAGATTCAAAATCATCCTACCCATGTCATCACCTGAACTGTTCCACCTGTAAATAATCTGCCTGAAGAGAAAATAAAGCATTAAACCAGAATCCCTGACCAGTTATCATATCTGACCATATGCCAATGCAGAAGTTTTAATTATTCCAACACAAATCAGCCCTTCAACATCAGCCTTCATAGGTTTTACAGTGAGGTTTTCTTGTTTGTGTATGGCCTTTTGACCTGCAGTGACACCATCTGCTGGCCGTTTTACATGTGGACACCCTCTGCAGACCATTATCTTCATGCCCAGTTGGCAAGTCCCTATTGGTCAGATCCTACTATATACGAACCTACAGCTTTCCAGGCTCCTGTTTGACTTGAAGAAGAAGTGTTTTTTAGGTCTAGATATGACCGTGCCCTGTTAATAAAGGCATTTTAATGTTTAAAGTGAGTGCCTTGGATTTTTCTTCCAGTTTGGTATCTACTTTATGAATCCTATTTTCCAAAAAGCACCTTGAACAAACGGACTTTTTTGGTCCGAGAAGCATTCCTTTCCATGAATTTTTATACAAAGAGCATGTAAAGCAACAAAAAATCTATGACAAGTCAACAAATGAAAGAAATAAAACAGAACAAAAAGGGAGCTGTAAAACAAGTAGAATATAAAACCAATGGAGCAAGACTAAAAAGGTCAAAACAACAAATATTCCTTAATTTCACCATGTCATTTTTTGGCTGATTTATGAGACTTACTTTTTTGAAGCGATGAAAAAAACAGTTTGAATTCATTTATGAACCAACTAAAGGAGGGCTTAGAATTTTTCCATTTACTGCAATGAATATGATATTTACACAAAAGAATAATTATATTAATAAGATCAGATATGTTCAAATTATCCCTAAAATAAAGAATATCAACAGTATCAAACAACAGTACATCATCAATTTTAACAGACAACCGATTCTTGATGTCAAACCAAAACTAGAGTCACATAAAACAAACAAATGTTCTAATGTTTCCTCTGACTTGTCACAAAAGGAGCAAGCGTCTACTTCAAATTTAAAAGTTTTTTTGAGAAATTCCGCAACTGGGTAAGTATTTTGGATGATTTTGAAGTAAGTTTCTTTTATTTTTGGAGAAATGGGTCATCTATTAAATGCTGACTTTGCCTTTATCATAATGGACAGTGACATGGATTCAGGAACCTGCAGATTTCAGAGCAGTACCAATTACTTTATTATTACATTTCTTATCCTTTAAATTTATACCATCAATCATAAGTGTTGGAGGGAAGGTTCAATACTCTAGTAACATAAGATATTAGGAATCAACTGTAATAAGGGTAAGGGGACTGCTTCACATATTTTCATAAATTCTCTTGGTGTACAACACATGTCATATTTTGGTATAAAATCTACATAGTAGAAATTCACAATTATGATCTAAAATATCCGTCACAAATGTAACACCTTTCTCAAACCAGTCCTTCTTAAAGATTGATTTCCTGTTTACTACGATCACCCTTTTGTTCCAAAGCGTTGCGGTATGAGGGGTAAAATTATGTGTAAATATCACTTTCCAGAATTGGAGAATCGTTCTATGGAAATTTGACAACATAAGAGGGATCTTGTTTATTTCAAAATCACACTTCAAAAGAAATTCAAGACCACCCAATTTATCAAACAAACTTTTGGGAATATGGAACTACACTGAAGTTGGTTGTGACAGAAATTCTTTAAGCCACCTAATTCTGAACACACCTACTACTGATTGGAAATCAGTAGCTTTAATCCCACCCTCATCATACACTAAAAAAAAAAACAACCCAAAAAACTAATATTCTGGCAGCAGGGGTGCAGAAAAAAATACTGTAAAATAACGGAAAATAACCATCTCATAAAAATATGCTAATTTTCCATAATTATAATACAGTTTTTTGCCCTAACTTTACATGAGATTTTGCACATTTTTTGACATTTTAATGTTTAATAAAGAATATTTACATGTATTAAAACAATCAAATTACCTATAAATATGTATAAATAATTTTCAGTGAGACTAAGTTGTGCACTCCACTGATAAAAACTGTATTTTGACAGTTTATCAGTGTTTATACATGTTATACATACACAAAAATTCATTTATTCAACATTTTTGTTGTGAAACCTCCCATAATTACACAAGATATTTGTCAATTAACAAACAAGTCTTGTTAAACTTACAGAACAAATTTTATCGCATTGATTTTTTTTTTTTTTTTTTTTTTTTTACAGTATTAAACTTTAAATTAACAGTTTAATCTCATAAATAGAAAAGAAATATTTGTGAAACTATGATACATTTGCAAATGTATTTAAACTGTATTTTTCTGTGAAAAAAGAAAACATTCCTTTTAAAAAATGGAAATTTTTGGGTTATTCACAGTTACAGTTTTTTCATGTTATTTTACATTTGACATGTAAAATCACAGTCTACTTTTGTCCTTTCATTGATATTTTTCTGTATCTTAAAAATACAGGAAAAATCTGTAAAATAAACATTGAAAATTCTGTTAAATTACAAATGTATTATTATTATTATTATTATTATTATTATTATTATTATTATTATTATTATTATTAGGAGAATATCAAAATACACATGATCTGCCCCCTTTTCTGAATTGGCCCCGCTGACTCTTTAGCTAGCTGACTGTGACAGCCTTTTCTTACTTTGCAGCCTGGATCCTCATCGTCCTCCTCCTCCTGAGTGGATAATAAATCAGACAGAGCCTGTAGGTTCTGGAGGGACGAAACCCCAAGACAGTCCATCAGGAAAAACACAACTTTCTGCTTTGTTCTGCTTATCAACGTTTACCAAAATCTAAATACAAATGACTACTTCCTTACACAGCTAAACTTCCGCTGTTGACACTCTTCGTTTCCATGGAGACCAGGCGGCTGCCATGGGAACCCCGTTAACGTTACGGAGGATAAAAAATACTAGAATAAAAGCGAGTAAAATCAGTAGAGGAGACGTTGATGCAAACACCGGAAATTTATTGTAATGGGAAAAAAATAAAAAAAATAAAAAAGCATTGCTACTTATGGCATCCCAAAGCAATCTGCAACATAGTGTCCCATAAAAGAGCCATTTCCCCGGCGCTTTGGCAGGGGTCTGGGGGAAGATGGTTTGTTTTTAATCCTGTACATGGTGCATTAGTTTAGTTACTTGTTGGTTTTATCGTTTTTGCGGATTTGTGTATGATACAGTATCAATCTAAGTTACATTTCTTTCCATTGTCGCAAAACAGCTGTAGTTAACCCATAAACCATTTCACAACAGTAGTCATTATTATTATTATATTATATTATTATTATTATTATTATTATTATTATTATTATTATTATTATTATTATTATTATTATTATTATTTCTGTTCGTCTTTTTTAAGCTTGCCAAAGGTAGGTAGGTTATGCATTACCTTCTATACCCAGTATTAGTGCCATAATAGTAGTTAAGATGCATTTTAACAAAAGAAATACACAAAATTGAGAAAAACTATTAAATATACTTTTAGAAGTGTTTTACAGAGGAAATGAAGGTGTTCTAAAATTTTTGACCAGTATAATATTGTCACAAGCAGGAATAAAAATAAATACATAAAATGCTAATTAGAAAAATAAAAGTAACACAACAATTCACTGGCCAGATGTGGGAACACACCTTTTTTATTTTCACTTAGTATAAAATAATACAAATACTTCAAATTAAATAAAGCCCTTTCCAAATGTGTAAATACAATCAGAAGTCTTTGTTTACAGTATTTGACAGGATGTTTTTTAGAGGAAGTTGTTTGTAAGTTTTTTAGGAGTATACTAACCTTAATGTCAACCTGGTTACTAACCCACCTGATCTGCTCTGTCTGTTTATTGTCTTATTGTGCTGTTTGCAAAACTGCTGAATACTTGAATTTCCCTTGAGATTAATAAAGTATCTATCTATCTATCTATCTATCTATCTATCTATCTATCTATCTATCTATCTATCTATCTATCTATCTATCTATCTATCTATCTATCTATCTATCTATCTATCTATCTATCTATCTATCTATCTATCTATCTATCTATCTATCTATCTATCTATCTATCTATCTATCTATCTATCTAATCTGGCTTTATATTGTTAGACTATCATTAAACAGATGCTTTAGCATAATTTTGAAGTGAAGGCTAAAGTTAAAAATGATTATTTGGTATGTGTTGCTAAATATAAATTGTGAATTACATTTAATTAGCATAATTTATAAATAAAGCAGCAGGGAACCACATGCACAGCAGTTCCATCCTTCATTAGAGTATTTTAATTCATCTTTGGATGGAAAGAAGTGATCAGATTAAACTAGCTAACATTAGCTAGTGTTATACTTCAAGCTAGCTCTCCTCATTATACTGATAACATTTCATTTGTGGGCACATGTTTGTGATTCCTAGGCATAAATAAAAGAAACAGAAGTCTAAAAACAAATCCCCAATAAAGTAATTAGGAAAATCCTCAACTACAATTCAAATCCCATCCTGTCCTATAGAAACTCTGTTTCTCAATTTTATACTCATAAATCTATACAAATTTTGCAAACTCAATATTTAAAGTTTCCTTTAAACCTAAAAGCCAAAGAAATTCATTAAAAAATTCTGAATGGAGTCTATCCCACCAATGATATGATAAAACAGTGATTTGGTTTTGAAACAAATAACTGTGTTTTCTGTAATGAGACTGAAACCAAAATTCATTTCTTTTTCCACTGTATGTATGTGGAAGTGTGTTGGCTGGACATTCATGACTGGCTTCACATAAACGTTTGCCTTCCTGAAGAATTTTCCATAATGGACATTACTTATGGACATGCACTGGACAATGTCAAAGACAGCTTTTTACTAAATAGTATCATCATTCTGGGTCAATTTTAGATACACAAATGTAGACATCTGAAGATGAAACCCACATTTTCCAGTTTCCATAATGAGTTTCTGCTCTATATGAAAACTCTCAGTCACATGAAGAGTAAACCTGCATTGAAGCTTCTATCAGTTATTGAAGAATATAATTTGTACAACAAGCCCTAGCCCTCCACCTCATTTTATTTGTTAATTATTTTTCTTTTTCTTTCTTTCTTTCTTTCTTTCTTTCTTTCTTTCTTTCTTTCTTTCTTTCTTTCTTTCTTTCTTTCTTTCTTTCTTTCTTTCTTTCTTTCTTTCTTTTTCCAAAAATTGCAGTCTTCCTGGTTGTTGACATCTATATATGTATTCCTATTTGTACCTGTGCCTTTGTATTTTCTATAATACAGATGCCATGTTGTTTGTATATTTGTATATTGTCAAAAAAAAAAAAAAAGTCTATAAACAGTTCCCAGTAAGAGAGCTTAGCGGCTTTCTCCATCATAATGAACCCGTTTGGTCAGAATATACCGACAGGTGGCGGTGTTGTGCCGAATTCTGCTCCCTACCGAAAACTGCATCACCAGCCGAGGGTGATGGAGTTTTCGGCAGTATCTGTATTTTATTGTTATATATTTTGTGTGTTGTCTATTTAAGATTTAACATTTGAAAGTTTTATATACATTACAGTTTGCACATTCTTTAATATTAAACAGATTAAAAAACAAAACAAAACAAAACAAAACAAAAAAACATAACTGCAGTATCTTGCAGTATGATAATTGCTGATAAAATTTGCTGGAAACCTCACATAAAATATGTACAAAAGAAACTATCCAGAAGCATCTCAGTCCTGGCCAGAGCAAAGGGGATATTAGTTCAAAAATCACTTCAGATTCTGTATAATTCATTGATCTTACTTTATTTAAGTTACTGTTTGGAGGTATGAGGAAATACATATACAAGTTCATTACAAAGACTATACTACAAAAATACTGCAAAAAAGAGCAATAAGAATTGTTCACAATGTTGGTTTTCATGAACACACAAATCCACTGTTTTTACAATCTAAAACTTTAAAACTCATTGACCTTGTGGAATTCAAAACTATTCAAATAATGTATAAAGCAAAGAACAACTTACTACAGGGCAATATTCAAGAAATGTTTTGTGAAAGAGAGGGAGGCTATGATTTACGGGGAAAATTAAATTTACAGATTCATAAAGTACGCACTAGGTTAAAAAGTTTCTGTATCACCATTTGTGGAGGAAAACTGTGGAACAAATTGTGTGTGGAGATAAAACAAATTTCTAATATAATTCAGTTTAAAAAAAGATATACAAAATTGATTCTTGAGAGGTCCAGTATTTAATAATGACACTGAGGCCTGTTTGTTTATGAATAATGTTGTATTGATAAATATGCTTTAATTATTGAAGAAAATTGTTGAATTGTTGAGTCTGTTTGTATGACTGTACTGACATGAACATTTTGTTGTGTATAATTCAGTTAGTGCATTATGTATTTGTTGTGGTTCGATGTTAAAATTAGAAAAATTGGATTGTTTTTTGTGATTCTTGTTTTAAGTTAGTGATAAAGGTATAAAAGCACTGAGGGGTAGGATTAAACAAGTTTATACTTCTTCCTACTCCTTTTCGACTATGCAAATTCAGACTTGTATGTGCTTGAAGAAAGATTCTGTTCATTTAAATGTTATTTTGTTTTTGTCTTAATTTGCTTCATTTTGTTTTATTTTGTTTATTTGCATATTCGAAATAAATAAATAAATATCTTACAATATTATTAATTACTTAATTGCTATACAGCTATGGTGTTAAGAGGTTGAATAATTCACAAATGATTTCATACCCTACAGTCAAAAAAGAGAAAAAGTAATGAACCAGGGTGAGCAGAGAGCATTTATCAGCAAATTGTGACAGGGTGAATTTGGTGCACATTGTCCTCTTCATGACTGACTGTAGCGGCTATTTGTCATCAAAATTAAATCAACTCAAAAGTGACTTTAACATAACTCAAATAACCACTACATGCACCATGGGTTTGTGGTTTACGCAGTCTGAAATACAATGTCTATACCATAGATGTGTTTCAAGTGGTTTATTTTCAGGATTTTGCAGGCAAACAACAACTAAGGCCTTTTGTGCTGTCTCCCCTGCTCATCCTGTCTGTCTGTCTGTCTGTCTGTCTGTGTGTGAATGACTGGTTATCTGGTTATCTGGTTAAAAAAAACAAACAAAAAAAAAAAAACATAGGCCCACCCAGGTGCATGCTGGTCTAACTTGGTGCTCCCTGTTTATACCCCAGTGCCCACGGTCTAAACCAGGGGTGTCAAACTCATTTTATTTCAGGGGCCACTTTCAGCCAAATTTGATCTCAAGTGGGCCGGAGTGGTAAAATAATAACAGGGAAAAAAGTCAAATTATGTGATGATCAGGTTTATATCTACAAAGTTCCTGGAAAATTCTGAATAACATGAACAATTTGAATTGTCTTAAGGGAAAAAAAAGTGCAATTTTAACAATATTATGTGTCGCTTTAACAGTTTATCATTTACACATGTGCATTACAATTGCACAAAACATTTAGTAACAGGCAGAATATTGGTAATATTGCATTTACTTTTCTTAACACATTTCCGTTTGTTCATATTTGTTCAGGTTATTCCCATTTTTTGTAAAAGTATAGTTTGGTAATGTAAACATTTTCATGTAATTTTACTTTTTTACACCAAAAAAACAAAGAGAGAATTTGGGGTTGTCATTATTTATAGGTTATTATGATAATATTTTTCTGGTTCTGACCCACTTCAAATCTAATTGGACTGTATGTGTCTGTATGTGGAACCTGAATTAAAATGATTTTGACACCACTTATTAGTTTTTCTTCACTTTTGTTCAGTTTGTGTCTTATTTTGTTCATGTGATTTATTATTAATTCTTGTTTTTGTTTTTTTTTTATTAGTTTAGGTGTTTTTGCTCATTTTGCTGTTTATTTTATTCTTTTACTTTATTTTATGTAAATGTTTTGCTTATTTTTTTCCCCCACATTATTATTTTGTAGTTTAATTAATATCTTCAGTGTAATTTTTTGCATTTCACAAATTTCATCCTGTGGGCTGGATTGGACCCTTTGGTGGTCTGGATTTGGCCCCTGGGCCACATGTTTGACACCTGTGGTCTAAACCAATAAGAAAACACAAAACAAACGGTGCTAAATACTAAAGAATAAAAGCAATAACCATGAAAATAAAAAAAAAAAAGTCTAAATATTAACCCTTTCATGCATGAATTATGAGAACCTTAGTCAGGATTTTTTTCCTGAATGTTTTTATTCCTCTCTAGGCATGAAAAAAAAAACAATGCGTTTGAAATTTTTTATGAACCTATTTTTAATGGAGTTACAAAAATGTCCACTCAGCTGGACACCATGTGTTTAATTTTTGAAGCAAAGAAACATGTCTTCAAAATCCATTGTCAGAAAGTGATATATATGTGAAAACTATGAAATAAAAACATTTTTCATGCAGCTAATCTGATGTTTTCTCATATTTTAATATACTCTAATGCTAGTTATTACTCACTTTATGAAGATAATATGCAAAAAAAAAAAAAAAAAAAATTGTTTAAGAAAACTGTTAATTACAGTCTAATAACAATTAACAATTGATTTACACTCA
Organism: Sphaeramia orbicularis; assembly: GCF_902148855.1. Classification (NCBI taxonomy): domain Eukaryota; kingdom Metazoa; phylum Chordata; class Actinopteri; order Kurtiformes; family Apogonidae; genus Sphaeramia; species Sphaeramia orbicularis. The sequence continues at coordinate 4,079,476 of NC_043973.1, forward strand.
AACATGTTACTGTAGATCATGTTTATCAAAATCAGCAAAGTTACAGTAATAGTATGAATTGCAGTGTATGAGATGGTGCACAGGGGTCAAAACATGGTATTCGAAATCTCTCTGATGGGACATTTTAGTGACAATTTGGCAGATTAGTGTTGCTAAATGACCCACATTTGAACTTTTAAATTCAGTTTTGATATAAAAGATTATCCAAAACAAGGAGTTACTTTATATTGAAATAAATGTTGGAATGGCAGTCAATTAAAGTTTGCTCTCTGATGGGACATTACTATGTTTTGAACCATAAGTGTCCACTGTGTTGGCTGATATGCAACTAAACAACAAAACCCATGAATATATAAGAGAACAGCTGGAGAATAACTGTCTACAGTAGTGACCAGTGTGCATGAAAGGGTTAAACAAACAAAAAGTAAACAAAAAATAAACAATTAGCAAAAAATACTAAATTAGCCAACAAAAAAGGTAAATTAACTTTGAACTAAAACTAACCAGACCAATAGCTCCTACACTGACTTTGGCAGGGGGAGCAGAGTTCTGCACAACAGGTGTCCGTTTCGCCTCCGGCAGTTCTCAGATTGTCCCTCCTCGGACACCGTACTGAATGCATGGCCCGCAGGGATCATGTTGAAGGTGACAGGTAGAGCCATGCCGGGGGCGCTGACTTTGTCTTCGTTCACCGTGTTTGCCGCTGCCAGTGACGGGGACAAAGCAGAAACGGCAGCCACGCCGTTAACCGCGAGCGTGGACGAGCTGTCTCTGTACACGGTGCCCCAGCGGAAGGCCCACTTTGTGGAGCGTGAAGCGGGTCAGCTGGAGCAGACTGTCGCCGCCCTGCGGAGGTTCGTAGAGCCGTGCGCGTCCTGGTGTCAGAGCACCTACGGCCGGGTCAGACCCAGAGTCCAGGGCGCAGTCCGGTTTGGGAGCGACACCTACGCCTACCTGAAGAACCCACCGGCGGACTTCTACCCACGGGCGGGAGTGATCGGCTTCACGGGCATCCTGGGACTGTTTGTGGCTCGAGGCTCCAGGGTGAAGCAGCTGCTGTACCCTGCGGGCCTGATGGCGGTGAGCGCCTCCCTCTACTACCCGGAACAGGCTGCGGCCATCGCCAGGTCAGCCGGGGACTCGGTGTATGAGCGCACCGTGCAGGGCTACGCCGCCGTGGAGAAGTTGATCAGGCCTCAGCAGGACACCAAGAAAGGCACCGACTCTGAAACCAAACCTTGATCTATATATATATATATATATATGTATGACTTCTGTGCACCAGCTCAGCTCAGCAATAACAAATCAGCTCTTCTGACGCCGTCACTTGACATGTGTGACTTCCTCATGCCCACTTTTTGCACTAAGCTTCAGAACTAACTCAGGCCGGGCAAGTGTTTTAACATGATTTATGCAACTACTGAACTGACTGTATATTTATGATCTAATAAAAGTCCATTTGTCTTAATCTAAATCTTAAAGTTGTCTTAAATAAAAAGGTAATTCAAAGTCAAACAAGGATGTTTAAAAGGAAGATAGTTTTGATTAACCTCCTCAGACCCAGATATGGGTTTTCTGTCCACATTTGTGGACAAGAGTTTCACAACTTTATACAAAAAACAAAAAAACTGTCCACCACAAAGGACATTCCATAAAAATTTGAAAAACTGCATCTGAAAAAACTGTTGCATCATGATGTTTCCAATACAGGCACTTATTTAATAAAAAACAAAAAAAAGCTTGTACTTTGCTGACATTTACTGGGTCTTAGGAGGTTAACTCATGACTGAACTTCAATATGTTGCACCAACCTGAAATGAAGAAAGCCTACATTTAAACCTCGGTTTAGTGGATAAGCCTAAACACTGATTAAACATGATTCTGTTGTATCAAAACTTTATATTCCAGATTAAAACCATATCCAGTTTTAGCTTTAAAGGTGCGGGACACTTTCATGACCAATTTTTTTTTTTTTTTAATCAAATCTGTAAAACCTCAGTCATATCCTCAGTATCACGAATCTGTACTTCTTTCTGTGATTACTCACCTGAATCTCTTGCATTACAGTGGACAGTTTCAAAGTGCCATCCACCATAAACAAACCATGTGTTCACAGAGTTGGGAGGTAACTCGGGCATCTTCGGAATTTTGGCTGAAGTGCAGAAATGGCTGGAGGGATACGCACAGAGGGAAGGAAGCTCCCGCCGTTTCTGCGTCGTGTCTTTAGCAGCTGCTGCTGCCACACAGCGGCGCAAACCGGCGTTTCCCACAATGCATGTCACGACAAAATTCTGAAGATGCCCAAGTGACCTCCCAGCTCTGTTTGTAAACATATGGTTTGTTTATGGTGGATGGCACTTCGAAATTGTTCACTGTAATGCAAGAGATTCAGGTGAGTAATCACAGAAAGACTTACAGATTCATGATGCTTAGGATATGAATGAGGTTTGACAAATTTGATGAAAAATTGGTCACGAAAGTCTCCCGCACCTTCAAACTTGATAAATGTGCCCCTGACCATGCATTAAGGATAAATTATGACATTTCTCAATATCTAATCTGCCAGCGAACAATTTATAAATCAAGATTAAATGAGTAGAACCTGGGCTCTAATGATAACTACGTCTTATCTGGCAATGTCAGACTTGACAACTTTGTACAGATTAGTAGCCAAATTGTATTACTTGTAATTGCAAAGTAAAAACACTCAACTGAAGGTGAACAAACACTACATGGCTGGTTAATATTTTTATTCATCTCAGCCAAAAAAAAAAAAGTACAAAAATTAAATATGATTCACTGAAAAAAGTCCTCAGAGCAGCACCAGCTTCTCGTTGAGAGCAATCTGTGCTTGGGTGAGGTTGGCCAGGTAGGTCACCATCAGCAGGTCCTGGAAGAGGCAAATACAGCACAGCATCACTTATTTATACACCCCTGTTCAGTTATGTACAATGAGTCCAAGACTAAAACATTACAGGAACACTAAAACAAAAAAATATGTCATAAGACTGCACAAACCAGAGTCCCAGCAATACAAAGCAACGCAATTTAGCACTTTCTGTCCTCTGCAAGTGTGTCAAACATAAAATGCCTCTACAGATGTGACAAAAGAAAAAGCCAACATAAAGTGTTAATAAGCAGTTGGTACACCACATACCACCAGAACTGACTGATCCTAAGTCTGTCAGCACCCTCCTCCCAAATTATTTGAGTTTTTCCTTAACTTTGAGGAGTGCTGTTAACCAATGTACATGCATGATGGTCAAACATCAGTCGACCACAATTTTAACCGTGTTGCTTAGGCCTCACATAGGGCTGGGCAATAAAATGCTAAGGATATATATCGCAAAATAACTTTTCCTCAACAGAAATATGAGACATGCTAGATACAACTTTGATAGAATTCATTCGTCCACGTTTTGACAGACATAAGAACAGCCAATCATAATTAAACAGCGATGCACCGAACCAATCACATTAGAGCAGTGGTTCTTAACCTGGGTTCGATTGAACCCTAGGGGTTCGGTGAGTCAGTCTCAGGGGTTCGGTGGAGGTCAAGACACACACCCGACTCATTAGTCAGGTGTGTGTGTCGGGCTAGGTCTGTGTATATAAACAAACGGCTTCGGAGACTCTTTCTCTGATTGAAATCCAATATACACGGTGTATTGTTGTTGCTTATAGCACTACAACACAATCCGGAAGTGTTTATAATCTCTTCCACTCGTCTGACAATGAATTATTTGAGTATTTTCCACATCGATGTTATGACTTTTGCTACTTCCTGTTAACCACGGAGGCAGCCATGTGTAGCGTTTGTTTACATTTTTCGGTCACCGCACTGGTCAGTTACAATCATGTGACGCCCGACGCACCGTCACGGATGGAGAAATTGTATCACGCTAAAGCCGTCAGTCACACTGATTTGCAGTAAATATTCATTATTATTGTAGCCTGATGGAAATTAGATGATGGGTGTGTGTTAAAATGTTAAAAATGATAAATAGCATAAATACAATAAGTTCATTATTGGAACACATAAGGTTAAAAATTAAAACCATTTCAGTGTGCTAGTTTTAAAAAAGGTCATGTCTTTGTGAAAAGGTATGTAATTTGTTGTAAGTTCATGCACTGTATTGGTTTTGTTCTTTGAGCACAGTGATGTTAATGCACGGTTCATTTTGTGCACCAGTAAAACATGTGTCTTGAATTTGAAAAAAATAATATTTTATTTTTTAATAAAGAAGGGTTCGGTGAATGCGCATATGAAACTGGTGGGGTTCAGTACCTCCAACAAGGTTAAGAACCACTGCATTAGAGCCACGTCAAGTTAGACTGAAGCACACAGCACGGGCGTAAGAGCCGCCACAGCACACAAGCTAATGTTTGGGCTGCAGCGGGAGGTAATGAGTGTTCCCTCAGGAGAGAATCTAACTGAGAACACCAACGACCAAGTTACTGAAAAGTAGGGTGTAACAGTGCGCTCGTTTGTACCGAACTGTTTGAGTTCAGGGCCTTAAATACAATACAGAGGTGTACCCAATGAATACATGTAGCCTATGTGATGAATGCAAACACTCACCTTTCCACACAAACCATTTTGGAATGAAGATTTTATTTATTTGGAGATGACCAACAAATGTAATGGTCGGTTTTGTTTGTGTTCTCTTTTAAAACTTGAAAGCTTTTGCCTGCTGGTCAGACTTTTAGTTTAGTTTTAAATATATGGACCTGTTTTATTTAACTGAAACAGACGTATAATGTTCTTCAGCACATCTGTCATGTTCAACCTCTGACAGAAAATACATCAGATTTAAATCAAAAATAACCTTCTGATGTCTTCACATCTATCTTATGAGGCCCACCAAAGGGTCCAATGTGGCCCCGTGGGATGAATTTGGGAAATGCAAAAATGACACTGAAGACATTAACAATCAAGGGTGTTGAACTCATTTTAGTTCAGGTTACACATACAGACCAATGTGATCCCAAGTAAAATAATAACATAAAAACCTATAAATAATAATGACTCCAAGTTTTCTTCTTGGTGTAATGTGAAGAAAATAACATTACACCATGAAAGTATTTCCAGTTACAAACTATCCTTTAACAATAAAATATGAATAATCTGAACAAATATGAACAACCTGAAAATTAAGAGCAATTTTAACAATATTCTGCCTGTTATTAAATGTTTTGTGTATTTGTAGATCCACTGTGATCTGTATGTTACATTAGTAAAACGAGACGTAATATTGTAGAAATTGTTCTTATTTTAGCTCCCAAATTTTAAACAATATTATACCTGTTACCAAATGTTTGTGTAACATTGTGTGTAATGCACATGTACCAATGATAAGTTGAGGCACAATATTGTTAAAACTGCACTTATTTTTCTTATGAAATTTCAGTTTTTTCAGGTTATTCACATCTTTTTTGTGAAAGGGTAGTTTGTAAATGAAAATATTTTCATTATTGAATGTTTTTTATTGCATGAAAACAAAACAAAGAGAAAAACTAGGAGCTGAGATTATTTATAGATTATTATATTATTATTTTACTGGTCCGGCCCACTTGACATCATATAGGGCTGAATGTGGCGCCTGAACTAAAATGAGTTTGACATCCCTGCTTCAAATTGTCAGCAGTCTGTAGCTTTCTAGGTGAGATGTCAACACTTACGTTGATGTTGGAATTGAGCATGTTCTCGAAGTCCTCGGCTGAGATGGTGGGGACCTTATTGACCAAGTCCATCAGGAAGCGGCCCACACTGTTATCTGCTGTCACCTTACCAGACTGAGACAAAATGAAAAGAATGAGCTCGCCAGTCATTATTAATGTTAAACCTAATTACTTCATCAAGGTCATCCAGAGGCACAAATGACGGACGGAGTTAAACAGCAGGGATGTGATTAAGTTATGGGCATGACTGAACTGTTTGTACATTATGACCTTACACTTATTAAATCTGAGTGACAAAACTATTCCAGTACTCACCAGCACATCATCAATATAAGAAAGAACGGTTGTCAGCATGTCCTGTACCCTGGCTGCAGATCCGGCCACCTGGGACAGGTCAGAGGTCAACCCCTTGGTGCGACTGGGAGCTAAACGTGTCCGCTGGAGTAGGTCCACTGCAACACAGCGGGGTTAAATGATGATGCAGTGAATACTGACTCAAAGAGAAGATTCTTTCAATCACTATGACTGAATACCATCATTATTCCAAGTATGTTCAAATATTCAGACAGGATGATTTTCTTTCCATTTGAGATATACCGATATTACCACGTCAGGAGAGTTATTCTGAAAATGCATGTTAGTGTTTTTACTGCAGGTTTTTCACATAGCTTGCCATTTACGGGCTGCTGTGACTGAGACAATGATCCTCTGTGGAAGTAGAGCTGGGTGCTTAAAAGGAAAGCCCACAGAGGATATCAACAGGTTTTTGGATAGACACATTTACTGAAAAGTTGACCTTTTCAAGAAGGGTGTTCAAGGAATGCAAGGAGGCTGTGTTCACATAGTTGAATAAATGCCACCAGTGGAAACTGAAAGGAATTGTCTTTTTAATCCGAGTATCTACAAAGTAAAAGAAAGTAATTGTAGTTTGACCTTTTTTTAGATTAGTGTTAGAAAGTCACATTTCACATTACAGTTTTTGTTAGCTTTTATGCCCACCTGTAAACTGTATTTTCCTCTCCACATCATAACAAAGTATATGGCATTAATCATCATGTCCCTGTCAGTAGGCCTTTTGTTGGAAGCCACACCTTGAGCAACACAAAAGCTCAACGTGGCCCAGAATCCTGGTCACTTTGAGTACAACTGACCGATTCTGTCCTTTAAATATAATGTACTGACTCTTTCTAAATCCATTCCGTAAAGATGTGTGAGTTGGGTCACTTTGACGCCCTCCTACTGGGTAAAATGCACTTTGCATCGTTAGTAGCTTTCATTTCACTTTCACTAAACTCAGCCTAGTCCATACATTTCAGGTTACTCTATTGTTCCCTGTACACACATAATCCTGATCAGATAATTACTCTGGACAGAAAGATCATTTTCTCCCTTGTACAAATTAGTGGAATATAAATTTTCATTAGCCATGTAAACAGCCTACGTCTAATAAATTACTTTGTGTTTACATGGCACATAAAATGCATATAAACATTAGCTGCTGTCATATACAACATTAGCAGTTTGACAGCTATATTTTCCATGACCAGTTGGAGAAAGAACAGTTTCCTGATTCTAGATATTTAGAAATGAATCATGTTGTTTTCAAACAATCATCTTAATTTATTCTCTGTATTCTTACCGCCTATCCTCTCAGTGTCGTAGTAGATATACTTGACAGTCAACGGGGTGAACATCACACCAACTGTCTTTCCTGGCACACCCATCTGCGCACTGTGTGGGAGAGTTACACAAACACATTATTACACACAGTCTGTAGCCGCTCAGACAAAGATGACAGATAGACCGATGGATCAGCCAACCTGACGTAGGCGCGAATGTTCATCTTGCCGCTCTGCAGGGCAGTGTCCACAGTGAGGTGAATGGGGTTGGAGGCCTCACGGCTGTAGTACTCATGGATGAGCACTGAATGTTCTGTGATGTCGAAGCCAGTGGCGTACCTGTCAGGAGTAGGCGTCACATAAGTGAGAAAGGGCTAGATTTTGTCTTCAACATTATATTTTCTACAGTAAATATTATGTGTTGACTCACCATCCAATGATGACCTCAGTAGGCGACACCCTCTTATGGAGCTCATACATGTTCTTGGCAAACTCCATGTCCACAGCAACCTGAGCACAAAGGCCAAATTTATTATACTTAAGTAGACTACAGAACAAGAAAAAAAATGGTTCAGCTGTGAGGAATGTGCTTCTCAATGAGACTGGTGATACATAATGCAATTATATATATTGCATATATTGCAACATTCTTCTTCTCTTCCTGTCCCCCTCCCACAACCAAATCCACTGAAAAAGTTCCACTACATGACCACGTGTACTGTGTTTATAATGTCTTATGTATGTGCTTGCATTATCTCCACTGTAATTCTTTTGAAGGATTTGTGTTGGGCGCATGCGCACGCAACGACCGGCAGTGAGCGAGAGCTTGCTGCGCAACAAATCTACCCAAGGGTACAAATAAAGTCACCTTGAACCTTGCAGTGTTTCCTGTATAATTGATCTCTTGGTGTGGCGGTGTGTAATCCGGGGAGGTCAGCCATCCTACTTATAATACTATGGGGGGTGCGGGCCATGTGTAGCATACCTCACAATGGGTATACGCGGCATGGACCGCAGAAGTGAAAGTCAAACTTAATGCTCTTTTACCTTTTCCTTACCTCCTGAATCTTCACAAACTTTCATTTCATTCATTTGCAAACTCTCAAAAGCAGAAATGCTGTATTGTGTGATGATCGAAAACATCTAACAATGAGTGGTTATAATGTATTCGGACCGATCACAGAGTTTCTTACTCAGAGCAATCTAGTTGGGAGAAAGATGACAGCTGCTAGCAAATTTGACGTTGTGCGCTCATGTTTATTTAGTTGTGGTGCATCAATATCCACTTTAAAAAGGTAGAACACCGCATATTTTGATACTTTTAAACCTCATTGATGTAATCTCCTTGCAAATTTGTAGTCACCAAGACCCCCCACAACCAACTAACACAAAAAATGCGGTCGGCCCCCTAACTAACCACTGCGCAATCCATTCACACCAATTGGCTGCATAGCTTTTATTGAGTAAGGCCATTCTTCTCCCACAGTTCAGACTGTCATACAAGCTTTGGGAGAGTTAACTTGTGAATTGATGCAGTAAGCACACTCTGATCACAAGGTAAACTGATGCACCTGTAAAGACTACAGCTGACATTCACACAGGTAAATACAGTTCGAATTTAAACTTTTCACTTCATGCTCGAATGAATATTTGAAGTTCAAACAAAAGATGACAGCCCTAATAAGTACTGTTGTGAAATTAATTTGCACAAAATAATTGTAGTTATCGTGAAACCGCGATTATTTCTCTGCCAATAATTGTAGCACCAAAATCTGTAATCGTTACACCTCTATTTTGAGGTGTATGCTAGTTGAGTCAACAGGGATGAAGCCCATCAGTCCTGGTTATAACAATTCTGGCAAATTCATAAAAAATTGCTAATCAAATACTTACTGTCCAGCTGTGTATGAAACCTTGTTAATTTCTCAAAAAGTCCAATAGTAGATATTCTATGTTCTACCTACAGGTATGTCTAGACCTGAATAATTGTATTAACACACCAAAGTCCTACAGTAACATCAGTGGGCTGGGCAGTTAAGGCAGCAAAAAATTGCCATTACTGTCAGGTGAGTTCATTTCAATTCTGGTCCATGCAAGAAAAGCCTTAACCAATATAAAATTGTAAGAATGTTCTCAATATCACATGCACTTAGTTTTAGGTGAGACTTTCTTTAGTAGCAAAAACGCAGAAACCCTTACGAACTCTTTCAGAGACTCATGTGATTCACGCTGTCTTACAATTTCTTTGTCATGCAAATTATCCTGAACTACTCTTGACTCACACCCACACCTGACCATTCAGCTCCTTCTCACCTCCTCTCAATCAACTTTTCAAATTCATGCCATGGGTGGAGCAGACTACTACAATGCAAACGGAAGGCAGGCTGATTTTAAACAAAGAGAATAAAACCCCTGTTAACTGAATTCAATCATGCTGATCACACCAACAGGTTACATAACACAGTTCCCTTTCTCGTCCAAAAACAGAATCATAGAGATCTGAAATAAGTACAACATATTTGTGTTTTCCCATGTACTCATAAATATTTCCAACATTATATTTTAGTATTTTGTGTCATTACATAAACAGAAAAAAATATATTGAAGTGCAGTCTGTCTTGGCAAGTATATAGTTCAAAATGGAAGAAGAAAAACACCTATTTTCATTAACTCATTTTATATTATGTACAGAAAATACAGTCCATGGCTAGATGTATTGGTGCTGACTATATAAAATGACTTGGATCGAAACATGACATTTTGGTTATAATTATACAACCCCAGCCGAGATTAAGATTAAATGATATTTGTTTTTCTAGGTCAGGTGTCACCAACCCTGGTCCTCGAGTGCTCTAGGTGGACATGTCCTATCGCTCAGTGATGAGTAGTGAACTATTAAGTATTTTCTCTCTTCAATGACTTCTTACTAATGTAAAATACTTTAAATACACACCTCATCTTCAGATTCATTGTGGGGCACAGAGAAGCAGTTGGTCACTTCAATTGAGTGCTTGTCAATGGTACCTGAGAAAGCGAGAAGTTAAAAACTTTGCATTACTATTCATCTTATTTGGCCGTCTTAGCATTGTTGGCTAGCCTAATATGATGATGCGCAGGAAGCTTAAAGCATGAACGAATCGTCAAAACAGCTGGAAAATACTACTATAAGCTCCAATAGCAACAATCAGTCCTGGTTTCAACATGTCAGAGGATATCACAAAATTGTTCAGGTGGAGACAGTAAATCATAAACAATGGAATTACTAAATTTTGGGATGATTAGGAGGGTAAACCAGCTGTTTTAAGCGATGGTGCTAGCAGCGGCTAGCTGTGAGTTAGCCAGATGTAGCTAGTTAGTCCTTAAGCTAAAGCAAGCCATAACGCATTAGCGCTTACCAAAACTGCTGCTAACTGCTAGCGACCGACCACATGCATTAACAGGAGGCCAAACCCCGGATAAATTCACCAATAAGAGGCTCAGCTTACCCAGTAGAGTCCCAATCACTCTACTCGCTCCTTCATTTCTTCTTTCGTATGAGTCGCTAATAGAAGCGAGAACGACGGGGTGAATTTTCACCACTGGCCCGAACACCGACATGTTGGTAAACTACAGACTAGAACCGAAAGGACCGGCTGCGGCCTGGGGCGGAGAAGGCGGGGCGGAGGGGAGCGCGTACAGTGACGTAATCGGAGTTTATTAGCCAATCGTGAGGTGGGCACCCAGGCCTGGGGGCTGCACCACAGACGGAGCACCGGCTTCAGCCAGTGGGCACTCTGCCCCCTAGAGGCGGGAGGGCGAACTGCGGATAGGTGAAGAAAGTAGAATCCTTCTACTGGTAGAGATGACAGTGTACCGTGACCATGTCTTACAACATCAACAAAAGTAAATGGAAAGGGCCTCTTAATTATAAATCGTGCTTGAAATAGCTCAGCACAGCCTGATCATTTAAAGGTCCATACCCTTACCATGTCAGCCAAAACATCTTTTTGCAGTGTCAGACATTTTAAATACATTACAGGCCTACACCATGAAATAACGGTGATTACACGGTGGTTGCATCACAATAGGCCTTCCCCTTTCCCATTTCCTCCTCTGCGACTCTCTGTGCAGCTGCTGAGGGTCTGACAGACTGTCCCTTCTGTTGTGGAAATGCAAAGCGTCTGAGGCAGGAGGCAGGGTGAAGGGGCTGGGCTGATGACAGCATCCTCTGCCGCTCAGTGGCTCCACACCTGACTGACTCCATCAGATGCTCAGATGATGGAGCTCTCCGCGCGGCCGGCTCATCTGCTGCCACCATTTCGCACGTCCACTTCCCGACACATGTTCTCCAGATGTCTTCATCTGATCTGAGCATTTGTTGCCGCGGATTTCGTTCAAGCCGCTGCGGTCACTCTTGGGCTTGCGCAGGTTCTTTATATGGATTGTGAATGCTGAGTGGTCGGATCGAGGTGGTCTTTGTTTTCCTGGAAAAGCGAACAGGAGTGGACTGATGCTGCGTCGCTGGTAAACACCAGAAATGGGTGTTATCCAACCAGGACTGTCAACGCCGGTTCGCTCTTGGACCACATTTGCTTTTTTCTCCTGATAAAACATCTGCTGAATCCGGCTCTTATACCTCTACAAGTTGCTACACTGTGCAGGTGAGATTTGTTCATTCTTTGCAGTGTGCCAGTGGTTCCCAGGCTTAGCCTGTTGGTTCTGTAGCCTATTGGCTGCCTTACAGATTACCCTGTATTAGAGGATATCTCTGATCCATCCATCTATCAAGCGTAGTGCGTCATCTAGATTGTCACCATCAGTCTCCTTTTGCGTCCATCCACCAATTGTCTATATAGGCGCACATATCTAGATTGTAGACCACCAGGACTCCATTTTCCTGTGCAAATAATTCAGTACACACACCGTATCTCATTGTTCAGATACATATTTAACTGGGTTTCCAAGATCTAAATGGGCTTTAAATGTGAGACTCTCAGTAGGCCTGTAATGTAAATTCACCTCATTGATATAACCACAGTCAAAGTGCACTTACACAACACAAACACATACATGCACGGACCACCACACACTTAGCCCAAGGCACATTATGAAACATGCAAAGCAGTGAAAGTGGCTCTAATGTGCTATGTGTTCCCAGATCTTTATAAGAAAAGACATGGCATGTGCTGTAAATGCAAAAGTTACAGACAGATGTGTGATATTAATTCAAAAGTTTGTCATTTTCCTCCTTACTTATTGTTAAAACTAATGAAATTGAACACAAAAAAAAACAAAACAGTAATGATGAGAAAATGGTAGGGACAACATAAGAATAAAATCTTACTGGGCAAGAAGAGAGAACAGGTAGATGGAAAGCTCCTAAACTGAGTTCAATTTCATGTTAAAAGTGATTTATCATAGAAATAATGTTACATAACAAGAGCCAATCAATTCACTGCTTTCTTTTAATGATTGTGTTTTTCTACTTCCCAGGCTTCAGTCAAGCAAACAAATGGTACAATCAATAGGCAGTGGCCAGCATCTGCCATAGGGAGGACATCAATAACACACTCATACACCTGACCCCCTCATCCACACGCCCTGGACATGGCTCTGGAGAACTCAGTCTTCCCTTCCCGTCCAGACTCGCTCTCGCTCCCTGTGGAGGAGAAAGGGGAACGGGAGGAGGTGGAGGTGGCCACAGAAGCTACAGCATCCACAGGGGTTTACAACCTATCAGATGAGCTGGGCCACGTCGTCACCACGGAGACCACACCGTCCCCTCCGACCTCGGCCAAGGTGAACAGGTCTTTCCAAGCCAAACTGGCTGAACGAGAAGCCAAAGCCAATCAGGCCCGGAAGAAAGCCCAGGGGACGGAGAAGGAGAGGGGCCGATTCGGCTGGGGTGAGTGTCTCTCAGTTCTACTTTCTTGTCCTTGATGGGCTGTCTGTAGAGCGTTACCATAGAAATCCTATTCAATTATGCAATAAATATTTGGAAAATGTTATGAATGCTGTTATTCATGTCTGAGTAACATTGAATGAAAGCTGCAACTGCATCAGTATTGACTCCTTCAGACTCTATGGAACTACAGAGATTGGGAGCTATTGACAGACTGTGGAGCAATATTTTCTCAGTCCCTCCTCCACACGCATACATACTGTACAGTATATTGACTGTACTTGTGCCCCTCCCGCTCCTCCACATCTTTCTTGCAATAGTTGTGAATCTCGTCTAATTTGCACCATGCTGCAGTGCCTCACCCCTCAGCGATTTTAACATCTTTGACATCTTTTTCCTCGAGGCCTCACCCCTAAACTTCACTCTTTGTTTGCCTCAGTTTCCCTTCTCAGTGCTGTGTATTTTTCTATGATGAAAAATCAACCCTAAAACTCAAAAATACTGTTGAGTTAAGCTGCAGTGTGCTTAACCTCAGGGGGATCTAATAGCAGAAACAGAAGATGTTATTGATAATTATGTTTCCATGAGGGCTGTAACTAACTGAAAATATTAATAACATATTTTTCAACCTAAGAAGGACCATTTCTATCTACAGTGGGAGCAGGGTGCCTCTGTGGACTTTCATCTATTTATACCTATTTATTTACTTATTTACTACGAATGAATAATGGATCCACTGTATGCGCTTTGAGAATGCATTCATAGAAAAGCGCTATATAAATCTAACCCATTATTATTATTATTGTTATTATTATTATTGTTATTATTATTTAATTTATTTATTTAGTGGCCAGATAAGGAGAGGTGACAGGTATTTGACTGATTGTAATCTGCAGTATCACCGTTAAATACCATTAAATATTACTAAAGGAACCTTTTAAGAACCACAGAGTTGCACTGTTTTTGTGACTTTTTAGTCCGATTTCCTCTAAACGCAAACAACGTGGTAGTGCTAAGCAGAAAAACTGCATTTTATTGCGCCCTTTCATATTGTTATAATTAATATGAACAAGTGCAATGAATACTATGTAAGACTCCCTGAACTGTGATGAATATGAAAATGTGTTTTATTTACATGCGTTATGCATTCCTTTATTTGTCCAGTATTTCACCATGAGCAAATCTGGCCCTAAAAGTTGCCACTGTCATCTGTTATGAATCTTTCAGTGTTTTATCTCAGTATTAACAGTAACAGCCGGACACTATATAGCTAAAAGAGACAGACCATGTGACTAATCCATGCTCCATCAATAACAGAAACAAGATAATTCATATCTTTAGATGAAACAGATTTGCCTCTATGTCTACTCTTCCATAATGTCCCACTACTGAACAATGTTAGCACACATTACAAATGTTCTTCATATACTACAGGCCTTACCATGAACATTTGATAAACGTTTCCAATTGTTAAAACATAATAACTGGATGTAAAGTTTTGGTTTCAGCCTCTCAAAGAACGTTTTCCCAACCAGTAACGATTAACTTGAACCACATTATCAACATACGAGAAATGAATATATCCTTTGAAGCTTTTCCTGTAACTCCATAGGTTCACTAAGGTCCTCAACATCATTACTGCTCTGAATTTAAGATAGAAACCGAGTATTTTCTTTGCTGCATATGTTATAATCTCTGTTCTAGCTGAGTGTAGCCACAGTAAAAGCCTTCTCAACAAAGAAAAGAATCAACAATTGCCTTCAGGGTTGTGCAGTGACTAAAGTCCAACATTGTAGCTTTTCTTCTTCAAGTGTTTGATGATATTGTCCTGTCATTTCTCATATGTACTCCTTTCCTCCCCTGCCTCTTTTCATTTCTCTTACTCCTTTTTCACCAGCCTGACTTTCCTCTGAGCCATGCTGCATCTTTCTAAGCAGTTTGGTCCCCTGACATCCTCCAGTGTTTATCTTCCAATCTTTCTCACAGCTCCATTCATCTTTCATCCTTAGCTTCACTAAGACGTAACTTCAAACAGCACAGCTTTTCAACCATTTACAAAAGTAGGCATATCTTTTTGAAGTTTTTTAAGAGGGTGTGAAAGAGTTTAATGTGAATCTCACACACCACAATGTAATCTGCTTCACTTTTCCAGATCAGCAAGGGTCTGACTCATCACCTCCCTCCATCCAGCCTAATGTTAAATATTTCTGTCTCTTTACCAGCCCGAGCTCGACGTAAGAGGCAGCGCTATGTGGAGAAGAATGGCCGCTGCAACGTGCAGCATGGCAACATGCGGGAGACTTACCGCTACCTGACGGACATCTTTACCACACTGGTGGACCTCAACTGGCGCTGCTCGCTCTTTGTCTTTGTCATGGCCTACGCAGTCACATGGCTCTTCTTTGGGGCCATCTGGTACCTCATAGCCTACTGCAGGTAAGACTTTAGAGCAGGGGTGTCAAATATACGGTCCGTGGGCCAAAACCAGTGCACCAAAGGGTCCACTCTGACTCATTGGATGAATTTGTGAAATGCAAAAATTACACTTAAGATATTAATGATCAAAGGTGTCAAAATGCATTTTAGTTCAGGTTTCACATACAGACCAATTTAATCTCAGGTGGGTCAGACCGGTGAAATATTATCATAATAATAACATATAATGACGACTCCAATTTTTTTTTCTTTTTGTTTTATTATAAAAGGAAAATTACATGAAAATGTTTATACTGATAAACTATCTGTTCACAAAAAAAGGGAAGGACACGAACAACCTGTAATGTCTTCAGAGAAATAAGTGCAATTATAGCTACATTATGCCTGTCAGTAAATGTTTGGTATATTTGTAGATCCACTGTGCTCTTTACGTTGTAATGCACATGTATAAATGATAAACTGAGGCTAGGTTATCAGATTACACATTAGATTACAGATTACAGATTTCTTTATTGTCATTTGACAGCACAGTGTACATACAGCGCAGAGTACATCAAACGAGATTGCGTTTGATGATCTGGGACATCGGGCCACTGCTCCTAACTGGTGCGCCACCACTGAACCCTTTTCTTCTAAATTTGCAGTGAAGAACACAAGATCATGCAAAGCACAAATATAAGACATCATACAGTTTTCACACAGTACATGCGGACACATGTTGGAAATTATTTCATGGATTTGAAAGGAATACGGGGGATAGGGTGAAAAAAAGGAAAAGGTAGACAGCAGATGAGATTTGGGGTTTGGAGCAAGGATCAAGGAGTTAAAATTGCACTTATTTTTCTTAATACATTTCAGGTTGTTCATGTTTATCTTATTTTTTTAAAGGATAGTTTGTAGAAGTAGACATTGTCATTATGTAATTTTACTTTTCACTCTAAAACAAAGAGAAAAGTTTAGAGTTGACATTATTTATGGGATATTATGTTATTATTTTACTGACCCACTTGAAATCATATTAGGCTGAATGTGGCCCCTGAGCTAAAATGTGTTCGACACCCCTGCTGTAGAGCAAGGGGTGTATTAATTCACTTGTATTGCTTTCACCTTGAGCAGATGCTAGTCTGCTGAATGTCATGTTGATTTACTAGACAGAGCTCAATTCCTGTCAAAACTTAATGAACAACAAAACAGATTTCACAAATATTATAGAGCTTGGTTTGCAAATACAAAACATGATTAATGGTACAGTATTATAGATTTGTGTGTGCTTGTGGGTTTACGTGGAGCATGGGTTTACATCAGCTGTTATTTGTTGATGTTAGCTGATTCCAGATAACAGTAGCCAACACTGAACAATGTAGCTGCTGTAGAGGAGCAGAAGAGACACCCTAAAGAAATCTGAAGCAAGGATAATAATGTTAATAATGGCAATTCAAGCCCTCTATAAAAATCACTCTAAATCTGTTATCTTGGGCGTAGGTGAATGACAAAGTGGTTAGCCCACATCTACATCTATTATAACACAGACTACAACACAAATTTCATGTAAGTGCATGAACTTGTCCATATCTTACAAAGTGAACCATTATAAAGGAATGTATTTTGCTTTGTAAATACAAAACTGACATCATATTTATAATAAACGGTGAACCAGAGCTTACAAGTCAGAAATGTATAATTAAAGAAAAACTTTTGTCATAATCTGCCTTTGTATTGATTATTTTTGCTCAAATGTGAGTATTTTACTTTTTACAACAGCAGGAAGTTCCTCAGAGTTAATTTAACTGTTAGTGTTTTGCTGAATACTATCAGCTATGCCAAATAATCCAAATCTGTTCTAACTTTATTTTCAGACGTAAGGATCCAATCCTGCTCTCCACATTATATTTTTGGGCTGTTGTAACGTATTACTGGTCATTACCAAATTGGATATGTCTTTTCAACTGATTTTCTTTAGATTTTGATTTAGATCTACAGGCATAAAATTCATATTGTTGAGCTAAAATAAAATAGGAGTAGCATCATTTGATCCTGGAAATATTATGTTGTATCTGTTTCTGAGTGTGATTTATTAGATATTTGTTGTGTATTTGTACTTGCAAAACATCATGTATTATGTTGATTTGATCTTTTGTCTTTGTAAACTAAACTCTGGGCAGGGTATGTGTTTGTTCGGTTTTGGCTGAATGTGAGCTCCATATCCGACTGCTTATACTACATTTTTGTGCTGGAACTATTCCATTTTATGACACTATCATGATGAGTTTGATAATTCTGAGATGGACAATAATGCTGCAAGAAAGTGATCAGCATTGTGGTACATTTCTGCTACGAAAGCTTAAAATTGTCATTTTTCTGCCAAAAAAAGTCGATGATAAAGCAGCTTTAATATTACACTGTATTTCATCATGTTACCGCGTCACTAGATTTGTCTGCTGGATCCACATTCATCTCATAAAATTGTGACCTTTTTAGATCGATTACATGCCATCCTAAGTTATGCCAGAAAGCTGTCGGTGTTGCTGGAATTCCTTGGTCACCAGCACAGGCCAATATAAGTCATAGATTATATAAATTACCGAACACCACTTACATTAATTAGCTCTTTGTCTCAGGCTGGAGCTGTGTTATTTAGGGACATTAGCCTGTATAGAGGGAGGTTACAGAGAAAATTTACACACTGTTAGCACAAGCCAAAAGTGTGGTACCAGTATAAAGTTACTATTAAGATACTATGTGTGAGAATACAGGATGAAAAAGGTTAATTTTTGCTGGATCAAGAAAAAAAATGACAGCACGAATGATAGATTAATCATATATTGTATATAAATATGAGGAATGGGATTAGTTACTCATTACAGGAAAGAGATTAAATGGGATAGTTGAAGAGTCGTCATCTATATATTTCACCACCTCTGTTCTAAATATACAAATCTTCTCACTTTGTCTATTTTTTCCTCTTAACACCCACTTTGTCACCTCCCCCTTCCCTTTCTCACACATCCTCCGTATTGCTTCCCAAGAGGTGATCTGGACCATCTGGAGGATGAGAAATGGACACCATGCGTCAACAATGTCAACGGCTTCATCTCGGCTTTCCTCTTTTCCATCGAGACAGAGACCACCATTGGCTACGGCCACCGTGTTATCACAGACCAGTGTCCAGTGGGGACCATGCTGCTGCTGCTGCAGGCTATTCTGGGCTCTATGGTCAACGCCTTCATGGTAAGGACCAGGGCTGGTGAAACACTGAGAGGTGGGACATGATGTGCAAAATCAACGGTAATCAGTCGTACACAACAACATCTGAAATGATAATGAGCTCATAACACTAATCATAGACTAATAAAAATATCTGTTGGATTAGTGTTACGCCCCGGTCTAGGGGTTTACCAGAGCGAACATAATGTGCTCACACTTTGTCCCCTCCCAGCTCCCAAGCACACACGTCAGTCAAAAAAATTAAAGTTTACAATATTTATTTATTTTTTAACAACTAAAGGAGAGTTAGGGGAAGGTGCGGCTAAAACAACAAACAAAATATCTTCTTCCAAAGTTCAAACTAAATTGCCTAATCCAAAATAAATGCAAGAAATAAAATACAGAAAACTAACCTAAACTCCCTAATAAAAACAGGAGAAAATGTGAAAATAAAAGAGCCGTCCTCCCCTACCAGGAAAAGGATGGAATTTACAAAATATCTATTTACAACCATATACAATCGAATTATCACACAAACACACGAAGACTGACAGTCACACACGTAGGAACACGGCTGGAAGCTGGCAGGAGGCAAGAGAGAGAACGAACGGCTGGATCCAGGGCCATTTAAAGCGGCCGGGCAATCACGCTCCACCAATCAGCTTCCTGCAAAACAGACACAAGACAAACACAGCACACCTACAAGACGGGGGAGAACACTCACTAGACAGAAAACATATACATATAAACACAAATAGACAAATTAGGCCCTAGGGTCATAACAGTAGTCCCTGCACTCCTGTTTTGAAGCCTGGAATTTTGCCTTTGGCCATCGCTGCCTTGGAGTTTTTGACATATAAATGTCCATATTTGAGCACGCTAGTGGAGCTTTAGTAGTGTGAGGGGTAAAACTGAGCAAACAAGTGCTAGCTTACTAATTATACAATTAACACTGTTATATTGAACACAAGCAAAAATTCTGCTCCTTCCTAAATGTTAACATATACAGTTATGGGTAATATGAGTGAATTTTGCATAATGTCCTTTAGCATTTGTATAATAAAGTTATTTGAGGTTCTTAGTGTAACCTATTAATCATAACTACAGTCTATCTAGAGTTTCTGAAAGTCAGACTCAACCAGCGAGACAGCTGTCCTACTGATCTGTCAAAGCCCAAGATGACATTAAGACGGATCAAATAACTTATAAACAAATAAACAAGTGGTGCCAGGCACGTATTTTATCTTATTTTGGCATCGATCCAGCTGATGTCATCATGTCTATGCATGAGCTGATGTCAGCATGTCAATTGCCTCTATATATGTGGCAAGTTTGAAGTAAATTGAAACAAAATGAATGTTTTTATAGACATTTGAAATTTTGCCCATTATGAGTAAATGGAAAAAAAAGAAAGACTTTTAAAAATTCATAAAAAATGTGAACTTTGACCTACTTTTCCCAAAATGTAATGACATCTATTCTGGGACACTGGCAATCTATAAACCCAATTTGGTATGAATTCAACCAATAGTTAACAAAGACACAAAGAAACTTCAGAAATTTCAGTGTAAGTCTATGGGAGCCAGGCTTTCTTGGAGGAGTATCTAGTGGCCATCAGTGGTATTACACTTTAAGATACTCCCACTTTGGCTTAATTTTGAAAACTGTCCCAGCTCCTCGATGAAAATGATGAGAGGGCTAGCTAATTTCTAATAATCCAAAACCAATTTCATGCTAACATTAGCTAGTGTAGCTGAGTGATGCTAACACACCAGGAAGCCTATTATTATTAAGCATTGGTACTTGTTGACAGTTTTGCTAGTGCAACTCCTTAATCACAACTGTAGAGCTGTGTGTCAGGAAAAGCAAAATAATATATTATTTACAGAAACATCCAAAGTTCAATGTCAGTCAAGTCCGACAATGGACATCCACAGCCGCCACCTGTCAATCAAAGCAGCTACGCACTGAATTATGCATAACTTTACCCCTTAATACATTTTAAACTGGCCAGTTATATAAAAATTCATCTCATAAACTTTTTGTACCAGGCTGTAAATGCAGTTATCTCTCCTGTGAAGTTACATGTGGTCAGAGTTGAGGAATTGCAGGTTTTGACACTTGCCTTATTTTTGCAGCTATGGATGCTGCATGAATGGTGCATGAGGTTGAATTTAAATGAATGAAACATCCGTTGAAATGTATGCAATGATTATTCTCAGCAGTTCCATAAATATAAAAACCTTGGAACAGATGTACAAAGAATGAGCCGTGGCCTGAGTAACAAGTAGGTCAGGCTAAAGAAATGCACACAAAACTGACGGACTGAAAAACGTTCACATCTTCTAATCCATTTTAGCAGACCTCACCTGTCTGACAGGCTGCTAAATAGGTTAAAAACAGAAAAGAGTATGCAAATAATGTTTGACCCACCAAGTATCTGTCAGTTTGTCTGAATCCAGCAAAAAATGAATATACACATTTTTCTTGAGCCTCAGAGGAGGAAATAATTATTATCTCTAAGCAATGACACTAGTTCAGTGCTGGTATTATGCTTCCTGCAGAACATTTCCTCTTTAAAGTGCTGATGGAGCTCAAATTTTTCCACAAGAAGTAGTCTTTTGATGACAATGAAAGAACAGAGCAACAGCCAAGCAAGAATTATGCATGTTTACAAGCTGGAAATGTGCCATATTAACAAAAGACAGAAATGTGGGTTGTTTTACAATGCATATTAAAAATATGATCGAGTCTGAGGTTAATACCAGTGTCACTGCGATTTTAATGTTGAAATAGTAAGCTCTATTGAAAAAGTAAACAAGCCTCATCTATTTTTTATTCACTCACAATGAACATGTCCCAGCTCTGCTATGCACGAGGATCACTGAGTTGTTGCTGATGTTAATTATGACTACTGAACAACAAGAGATGCCAGTCATTTTTCAATTATACTGCTGCTATTGAAAATATTGAAGCCTTTTTCACCTGTTTTAATTTGGAGCAGCTTTATCTCATGTCGTTTGCGCTCCCTCCTGTCTGTGTTTCTGTCCGTCTGTCCAGGTGGGCTGCATGTTTGTGAAGATCTCGCAGCCCAACAAAAGAGCTGAGACGCTGGTGTTCTCCAAAACCGCCGTGATCTCCCTGAGAGATGACAAGCTCTGCCTAATGTTCAGGGTCGGTGACCTGCGCAGCTCCCACATAGTGGGGGCCAACATGAGGGCCAAGCTCATCAAGTCCAAACAGACTCAGGAGGGTAAGAGTCATTCATAGCACTGAATCTCATCTGCAGCTAAAACTCTACAGCACAGGTGTCAAACTCCGGTCCTCGAGGGCCGGTATTCTGCATGTTTTAGATGTTTCCCTCTTCCAGCACACCTGACGGTCATTATCAGGCTTCTGCAGAGTTGGATGATAGGCTTATCATTTGAATCAGGCGTGTTGGAAGAGGGAAACATCTAAAACATGCAGGATCTGAGTTTGACACCCCTGCTCTACAGTAATTGCAACCACCGCACTTGGTACTTCTCTTGCTTATATAATCGAAGTGAGACAAAATATCACTATGGGAATATATCACATCCTATAATATGAATGCCTTTGTTTTTGGAGTTGCATGTTCTACCTGTGTCCACATTGTTCTCACCAGCTTCCTTCCACCGTTCAAACACATGTACGTTAATAGGTTAACTCAGTGTTTTTCAACCTTGGGGTCGGGACCCCACATGGAGTCACCTGGAATGCAAATGGGGTCACCTGAAATTCCTACTAATTGATTAAAAATAATAAAAAAAAAACCTTAATATTAAAAAATATATGGTGAGTTGAGAAAGACAATCACATACATAAAAGACGTGACAGACTGTGAAGCTGAAACTGAAGCACTGTGGTTCTGTTTATCTGTCAAATGTTCATTGTGGTCGGTTTCAGATGCTGCAGCTCTTTCATAATTCATAGTTTCAGTTCTTGTTTGTTCAGTATTAATTGTCCTCCTTGTAAATCCAAGCTGGACTGACTGTACATATCCTGACCAAGGAAAATCAAATTCTCACTTTGTGCAGTAATCTACACGTGGCTTTACTGCCTCCGTCCATAATAATATACATTATATAAACTAAATATTGTCTAAAATTAACGTTTATTTGCAGCATAGTATAGCAAATATTACAAATAAAAACAAATTGATTTTAGGAAAAAAACAAAAAAGTCTGTTTTGAATGTCTTGGGTCGCCAGAAATTTGCGATGTTAAAATGGGGTCATGAGCCAAAAAAGGTTGGGAACCACTGGATTAACTGGTCAATCTAAATCAACCATAGGTGTGAATGGGAGAGTGACTGGTTGTGCATCTTTGTATGTGTCCAGGGTATTCCCCATCTTTGCCTGATGTAAGCTGGGATAGATTCCTACCCCCATGACCCTCCAGAGCAGGGCTGTCAAACTCATTTTAGTTCATGATCTCAAGTGGGCCAGACCAGTAAAATAATAACTGTGAAGAAAAGTAAAATGACACAATGAAAATGTTTACATCTAAAAATGTGAATAACATGAACAAAATGAAATGTCTTCAAGGCAAGGCAAGTTTATTTGTATAGCACATTTCAGCAACAAGGCAATTCAAGGTGCTTCACACAGGACATTGAAATAAAAGAAACAAAAAGAAACACATTTAAAACATTATAAAAGAAACATGTAAAAGGTGATTAAAAACAGCAAGTAATAAAACAACACATAAAAAAAAAAAAAAAAAGAATAAAATAAAAATACAAACACACCCATATTAAAGTAAGAGTTGCAGTGCAGAGTTTCAAAGAGAATATAAAGTTTAAAAAGTCAAAAGCCTTTTAGTCAAAGGCAGCAGTGAACAGGTGAGTCTTTAACCTGGACTTAAAAGAACTCAGACTCGCAGCAGACCTGATATTTTCTGGTAGTTTGTTCCAGATATACAGAGCATAGAAACTGAACGCTGATTCTCCATGTTTAGTTCTGACTTTTGGAACACAGAGCAGACCTGCAGCAGATGACCTGAGTGGTCTGGATGGTTCATACTGGACTAGAGGGTCTCTGATGGATTTTGGGCCTAAACCATTCAGTGCTTTATATGCTAGTAAGAGAATTTTAAAGTCTATTCTCTGAGAGACAGGGAGCCAGTGTAGAGACCTCAGAACTGGTCTTCAGAAAAATAAGTGAAATTTTAACAATATTCTGTCTCAGTTTATCATTTACAAATGTACATTAAAATTTACAAATCACAGTGGATCTACAAATGCACAAAACATGTATTAACAAGTTTAGTATTGTTAAAACTAGAAGCACTCGGACAGCGTGTGCCCCCCCGATCACCACCAAAATTGAATCATTTGTTCCTTGTACCAGTATCAACATTTCCTGAAATTTTCATCCAAACCTGTCCATAACTTTTTGAGTTATCTTGCAGACAGACAGACAGACAGACAGACAGACAAACCAACGCCGGCAAAAACATAACCTCCTTGGCGGAGGTAATTACACCTAATTCTCATAAGACATTTCAGGTTTTTCATATTTGTTCAGGTTTGTCAGGTTATAGCCTGAAATGTCTTAAGAAGTGCAGTTTTATCAATATTCTGCCTGTTACTAAATGTTTTGTGTATTTGTAGATCCACTGTGATCTGTAAGTTGTAATGTACATATGTGTAAATGATAAACTGAGACAGAATATTGTTCAAATTGCACTCATTTTTCTTAATAAATTTCTGGTTGTTCATGTTAACCTATTTTTTTTAATGATTGTTTGTAGATGTAAACATTTTCCTAATGTGATTTTACTTTTTTCACTCTAAAGCAAAGAGAAGTTGACATAATTCATAATTTATAGGTTATTATTACCGCGGCCAGGAGGTATTGTGATCACTTTGCTTTGTGTGTTTGTTTGTTTGTTTGTTAGCAACTTTACGGGAAAACTATTACAACCATCTTTACCAAATTGTCCCCACAGATAGGCCTAGGCCCTGGGACCAACCCATTAAATTCTGGGCCAAGTAGGCCAAAGTTCACGGTCACAGCAAGGTCACAAAATCTCAAATTTTCCTATCTCTCATCATTGAGCAATTTTTGAAAATTAATAAAAAATTCAAAACAACTCCGATTAGACTCCAATTTGATCCACCCGTAGCTTATAACAATATCTTGTATCTGGCACAAAACTGTCCACATCCACTGTGGAATGTGGACTCTGTGGACATTTACATTTAACACTGAAAATCCCATTTACGACACATTTTTCATTTACATATGTTTCTATCTGGTTTTTATTTGTTTCTATGTGGTTTTCTGCCGATTGGCTGGTTTATATATGTTTCTATCTGGTTACCTCCGCCAAAGAGGTTATGTTTTTGTCAGGGTTTATTTGTTGGTTGGTTGGTTGGTTAGTTAGCAAGATAACACAAAAAGTTATGGATGGATTTTCATGAAATTTTCAGGAAATGTTGATACTGGCACAAGGAACAAATGATTAAATTTTCGTGGTGATCGGGGGGGTGCAGATCTGTCTTGGCAGAGGTCTGTGCTCTCCGAGTGCTTTTCTAGTGTAATTATTTTACTGGTCTGGCCCAGTTGAGATCATGTGAGATCATGAACTGAAATGAGACGCCTGCTTTAACTTGTTCATCTACACTTACATAAATATAAAACCAGTACTTCTGTTCCCACTAGTAGAGGTAAAACATATAACTACTTTAGCTGATTACGAAGACGCTCTCCTGATATTCACTCCTTGTGTCTCCAGGTGAGTTCATACCTCTGGACCAGACCGACATCAGTGTGGGCTTTGAGACGGGTGATGATCGTCTCTTCCTGGTGTCTCCTTTGGTGATATCCCATGAGATCGATGCACATTCACCCTTCTGGGACATGTCCCAGGCCCAGCTGGAGAAGGAGGACTTTGAAATCGTGGTCATCCTGGAGGGAATGGTGGAGGCCACAGGTAAGAAAACAGTGAAACTTGTATGCCTGTGGAATGATGGGAACAGAAATCCATAAATAGTTAAATAACCCTCCCTGGTGCTCTGGACTAATATAATATTCACTAAGTATAAATTATAGTATGATGAATGTGGACTGGTTTTGTGTGAAAAATCCTCATAAAATATGCTCAGAATGCAAGTCAAAATGTCTACGTGGGAATGCAATTGCTTGTTTTGCATATGAAGTGATGAAATAAAGATGTGGGCGATGGGAAAAATTTGTGCTGCTAAAAAAAAAAAAAAAATGCATTGAATGAACACATGGTACTCACTGTAAATAGTCCCAGTAAGCTGGTGTTAATTATATGCCATGTACAAATGGTTTGTTGTAGATTTTTAATACAGTGAGTGAAACAGAAGTGTGTTGTTTGAAATTAATTCCAGTTATTTACATATTCCTTTTTAATCTGACCACAATGTTGCCTCCAGCCTCTGTGTTTCCAATACATGTTTGGCTAACACTAGTGGAAATAAGCATTAAAAAATGAATTTTGCAAATGCATTCAATAGTCTGATATTACAGGAATACTGCTACTGTTTTACAGAAGGCTTTCCTTTTAAAACTATCCATTAGAAAATGAAAGTTCCCTTCCAGGACATCCTGAGTTTAGACGCACGTGCTTGTTTGAGTGCTCTTCAATCTCCCCATAGTCTCTGTGTGTGCTTTTAAGGCAATATGACGTTATGATGACAGAGGAAAACGGACATTTAGAGAAATCAGTCTTTTTAAAATGGAGAATTTCATCATTGTAGTTGGATGCCTCTGCTAATCAGTCAAGTAACAGTGAACATCCTTGTCTGAACAGACTCACACATGAAGGTATAAGGTGATTTGCAAAAATGGAAGTAAATTGTTGTAGAATATTTGTGTGTGTGTGTATATATATATATATATATATATATATATATATATATATATGTAAAATACAATAGTATATGCTACAGTTCCAGTCCAACATTAGTCTGTTCGTTTAGTAAAGTTCTAAACAAGGTTATTATCGTTAACGAAAACAAACAAAATGACGAAAACTAGAATTGTAAAAACATTTTCGTTAACTGAAATAAATAAAAACTATAATTAAAACAAAAACATGATAACTAACTGAAACTGTATTGTGTGATTACAAAACTAACTAAAACATATAAAAATTACGGCTAAAATTCCCTTAGTTTTCGTCTTTTTCAATGCTGGATTGATATGAAATTGATTTATTTCCCTCAAGTAATTTTAGCTGCTGGCACCATATGATATTTAATAGTCCGTCACTTCTCGTCACTTGTGGTTTAGAGTCGTCTTCTGGTCCCCACTCTACCTGGAAACATGTAGACCCAAGTTTTGAGAAAGCAGCAGAGTCCTGTCTGGGATTTATTTGAATTCGACGGCGAAGAAGATAAAAGATATAAAGAAACTAAAACTAAACTAAAACTAAGCTTTTTGAAAATAACAAAAACTAATAAAAACTAGCAAACCTGCTCTAAAAACTAATCAAAACTAACTGAATTAGAGAAAAAAAAGTCAAAACTAAATAAAGCTAAACTATAATGAAAAATAATAATGACCTTGGTTCTAAAGACCAGACTTCTGCATTTGTTAGTCTCTGTACACGGGTGCTTCTGTGAAACTGGTCCTAAAAACAGGACAGATGGGCTAAAAATTCAAAGCAGATGTAGACTAATGTTATGAAGCAAGTTTGGAAGCACTGTGGTTCTATTTTAACAATAAATATTTACTGAGATAAAAGAGAAGCTATTTTTCAGATAAAACATATTTTACATAATTTTTTATGCAAAAATCCACATGTAACACAGTCAAAAGGACATGAAAATTACATGCTACTATTTTATCAAATATCTCTTTACTCTCTCACAGGTACACTCACAGTCAATGAAAACTTTGAGACCATATTTTTCGACGTAATTTTTATTTTGAAACCCTAAACTGGATTTTTTTCATATGAATCATTTGTTTAGGATATTGGCATACAGAAACAAAAATCTAAAGTTTCAAGAATAATTTCAAAACAAAAAACTTAACAAAAGAAAATGGCACCTGCCAAACACAAAATCACAACAGTAGCGGTCCTGGTCTGCAGTTGTCCCTCTCTCTCTCCCTGGACGCGGTCTATGGTCATCAGAGCCTGTGGTGTTGTGGCGTTCAACCAGGTTTGTGATTGTGGGTTGGGAACAGCCCATACACAGGCCTGGCTACATCACTGGAGCTCAAACCGGCCTCCACCATACCCAGTGCCCGGAGACGTTGTTCCTGTGATAGACGTGGCATGATGCCGTTCACTGGACTAACAATGGTGGCCTTTTCTGGGCCTTTATACAGGCCTTCAAAACCAATCCTCAAATTGTGCAGATACCCACTGAGTGTTGCTCAACGTGTATTTGGTCCACTTTTGCAAAGAGACCAACCCATGTGCAATGAACCGTGACAACATGACGATTCATCATTATCTCAACTACCCGAGCACTAAGTCATCAATAAATCCACAATGAATAATTACAACCCCCCTACAAGTAGAAATATGCAGACATTTCTTCCTCAAAGTTTCTATTGACTGTCAGTATACATTTTGGGAATCTAACTAATTATGCAAGGGAGAGTGTTTCACATAAATGTCCCCTCTTGCAAAATCACTCGCGATTTATTTGTGTTTAAATGGGCAGGTTCTGTATGTAACACCAGTGGACACGATGGGATCCACACCAAACCTGGAATGAGACTGAGATTCATGAAAAACCCACATGTGTGGAGTAGAAAAACCACTTGAATCAACACATTTAACAGTGTCTTTATTTATAGTCTAGGTAGCTTTTCATGTCCCAGTTTTGGTCCTATTTTTGGTCCCAACATTTTATTAAAAATTCATTAATTATGGGATGGCTCAGAGCAAGAGTATAATTTTTTTTTTTGCATTAATCTGAGGTCATCATTAGGTCCATCCTGGGGGGAAATATGTCTACATTTACCTTTTATTATTGGGTCTAAAAAGCTGGAAAAGTGACAGATACCAAAATGAACCCAGTTTCATAGAAGCACCCATTCAGATCCAGTTTTGGAATATATGTGAAGTACAGCAGGAAAAACAAGTGTCAGGCTTTAAAGAAACAGTTTCTATAAATCAAAGTGGTCGTATTTAGTGTGACCTCCCCTTTTGTTGAGACAATATGAAGTTTAGAGCATTCATATTCTGTTGTTTTATACCAGGTTTCACTCAACACATGTCAGATGTTTCTAATTGTTTGTGCTTCTTCTTGTCATGAGGTCAGAGGTCACACTAAAAAGTGACTTTAACCTTCACAGCCTATTTAGTTCAGTTTTTGTGTGTTTTTTAAGGCTCTGCACATATTTCCTGTATTTTCTTATTGTATCTGAAGAACAAACAATGAGAAATAAATATGTATGCTCATTTCAATCCTGCAAAAATAACTAAGCTTAAGGTGGAATAAGACATTTGCACAGCACTGTTCATGTGTAGTATACATGCTGCTTTTACTTCTAATAATAATGGCCAGAAAAGTGGTTGTTCAGAACATGTTAAGGTTAGTCTTGTGCCTCTGATTTAGTCTGAATGTGACAGGAGTAACAATATGTTTTCCAGGAAAGAGGAACAGGGGAGGTGAAAGTGGAAGCCAGGAAGTTAAGTAGCACAAACTTCAGTTGGAAAAACTGTACAACATAAACACACATTAGGGCTAAAATAAACACCCTCCTCCCAAAACAAGGAGTAGGACACATCACAAAGTGAGATGGGTGCCAAATGACCCCCTGACCCCAATGAGCAGTCAGACCCAGCTGTGTTCAATCTGCTGCTCCAGACAGGACGAATGGAAACACCTGACGACAGCAGAGACGACACAGGCCACGACCACAACAACTAACATCATGTCACTGAGGCCGTTTACATGCACACCAAGACTCCGATCATTGTCTGATTTCTGGAGTTATCCGATTATTCCACTGATCATGGAAACAGTATATTCTGATCTGTTTTATCAGATAACAGTAGTAATCTGATTATGAGAAATCAGATACCTGGATTTCTCCCCAGTATTCCCATGTCTTCTGCATGTGTACAGGTTAATGTGATTTATTAAATTCTTTTTACATCTACATGTGTAAACACAATTAAAATCATAGTTATGTAGTCAAACATGAGAACACAATAACTGGAAATTTGATTCTACTATCGCTATGTATGTACATACTCTGAAAGAAATGCATAATGGACTGGAGCATCTAAACCAGGGTTTACGATTATCGCAGTTCTTAAGTCAGTGCTTTTCCAACCTTGGGGTCGGGACCCCACATGGGGTCACCTGGAATTCAAATGGGGTCGCCTGAAATTTCTAGTAATTGATAAAAATGAAGAAAAACTTACTAATAAAAAAAAAAAATATGGTGAGTTGAGAGGGACAATCACAACACATAAAAGACATGACAAACTGAAGCTGAAACTGAAGCACTGTGGTTCTGTTTATCTGTCAAATGTTCATTGTGGTCAGTTTCAGATGCTGCAGCTCTTTCATAATTCATAGTTTGAGTTCTTGTTTGTTCAGTATTAATTGTCAGCCTTGTAAATCCAAGCTGGACTGACTGTACATATCCTGACCAAAGAAAATAAAATTCTCATTTTGTGCAGTAATCTACACCTGGCTTTTCTGCCTCCGTCCATAATAATATACATTTTATAGACTAAATGTCCTGTAAAATTAACACTTATTTGCAGCATAGTGTAGCAAACTATTACATGATCAAAACCAAATTAATTTTAGCAAAAAAAAAAATGGCTGTGTTCGAGGGTTGCCAGAAATTTCTGACATTAAAATGGGGTCATGAGCCAAAAAAGGTTGGGAACCACTGTCTTAAGTGCATGTAAATGCGTCAGATCTGATTATTACAATTCTGATTACTAACAGTTATTTGATTTTATGGTCATGGAAACAGGCTCACTGTCGGATAGAAATGTCATCATTCCATCTTTTTATCCTGTTTCATGTGAAATTTGGTCATACTTGCTGTCTGAATTGTGGAGTTAGGGAAGAGTAGCACCATCCAGGCTGAAACATGAAGCCAACACAGACTGAACATTCACTAGAGGTTGACTCCAAATGTGAGTTAATCCCTTTAGACCTCCATGTTAAAATGCCCGACTTTGCAGCAAAAACATGTTGTACAAAAACAGTTTTCTGGCTAATTGGCTAATTGGTTTATGACAGCTCGATGGGGTTGCCAGTACTTTCTCCCACACTGCTCCCAGACTCTGGAGCTACCTTCCCACTCATATCAACACACTGAAATACATCAAAACTGCACTTAAAACCTACCTCTTTTTTAACCTGCCAAAGATCTTAATGCCAATCCAAACAGATTATTATGATATTCATTTTGAACTCTTTGCTTCGTTGCTTAGAACAGTACACTGTTTTTATGTAATATGACCTTGAGTACCATTGAATAAAATGTATTATCATTAATTTTTATGTAACTTAAGTGTTTATAAACTTAAAAATCTACTTTAACTCCCAAAGACCCAAACAAAAAAGCATCTACTGATCTAAAATGTTTAATGCCTGTTGTTTCACTAATCCTATCAATACATGTAAATAATGGTGTAAAATACAGTTTGTCATCTTTTCATGGTCATCAGATATGACTCATCAGAGGCTCTGTAGTGAACGTGGAAACACCGTCATCTTCTACAACATTGATTCATCAGTAAAACCCATGGAGTTGGATCAGTGACAGTGGATGGACACTTATTTTGAAGTTCAGTTATTAAAATCTTTGCTGAAAAAGTCAGTTTTTTTTTTTTAATCAGTTTTCTCTGTTTCTGATATAATATATAACAAATATATATACTATATAAGAAATCATGATTAATCACTTAAGAAATGTTCAATAGAGAGAAAAATTCATTTGGGAACTGCCACATAAGTAGCACTGGGTCTTTAAGGGTTAAAACCAACTGCATCAATACCTTGTACAGATATTGAAGATAATGAGCAGCAAAATTAGGAGTAAAAACAGGAGATGTATTGTGTTACCATAGAAAACCTTAAATCCACTAGTATGTTGGTGTTAAGATGTTCATATATCTATTAGTTTTTTCCAAATGAAGCACACAAGCTAACAGGTTAGCTGTCAAGATTAGCTATGTGACATGGATGGATGGATGGATTTGATCTCAAATGGGGCGGACCAGTAAAATACTATCATAATAACCTATAAATAATGACAACTCCAACATTTTCTTTTGTTTTAGTATAAAAATGTCAAATTACATGAAAATATTTCCATTTACAAACTATCACAAAAAGGGAATATATTGAACAAATATGAACAACATGAAATGTCTAAAGAGAAGTAAGTGCAATTGTACCAATATTCTGCCTGTTACTAAAGGTTTTGTGTATTCGTAGATCTGCTGTGATCTGTAAGTTGTACATGTTTAAATAATAAACTGAGGCAGAATATTGTTACCTCTGCCAGGAGGTGTTGTGATCGCTTTGCTTTGTGTGTTTGCGTGTTTGTTTGTTAGCAGGATAAGTCAAAAAGTTATGGACAGATTTTCAGGAAGTTTTCAGGAAATGTTGATACTGGCACAAGGAAGAAATGATTCAATTTTGGTGGTGATCGGGAGGGGACACGAAAGATCTGTCTTGGCAGAGGTCTGTGCTCTCCGAGTGCTTTTCTTGTTAACATTGCACTTATTTCAGGTTGTTCGTGGACGTTCCAGGGTGCCTGCGCAGGTCTTGAAAGTCTTAAGTGTGGAATTTTGAAATGCTGTTTTCCAGACCTTGAAAAGTCTGGAATTTTGTGTGAAAGTCTTACTAAAGTATGGAAAAATGTCAGTGTATGCTCAAAGCCACATAATCTTGTAAGATAAGAAATACATGAGGAAAGCACATAAAAAACTAGATATGATTTCACTAACCGGTCGGTACTGGAATGATTTTAGTGAAACTTGTTTGTGTGATATCCATGCACTTTTGTGATTTTCATATGTTTTGAAAATGATTCTGTCAGTAAAACATAGTTTACTGCGAATTATGCATTCATTCATTCATACATTTATTAAAATGAACTTTTGTACTACACACAACAGGTACAATCTCAACCAAAAAAGGCAAGAATAAAAGTACATAAAGTCAAGGTTATGGGGGAAAAAATAGCAGTTTTGAAAATGTCTGGAAAAAGTCTGCACAAGCACCCTGATGTTCAAGTTATTCACAATTTTCAAAAGGATGGTTTGTAGAAGTAAACATTTTTCAATGTAAAACATAGAGAAAGTTTTATTTATCGGTTATTATGTAATTATTTTACCAGTTTGACCCACTTGAGATCATATTGGGCTGAAAGTGGCCTCAGAACTGAATTAAGTTTGACACCCCTGCTGTAGAACATCTTTGTGAACTTTGACACCTAATTGTTATGAAGTTGTCATTAGAGCAGGTAATGGTGCCAAATGTCTGGGTGTATTTTTACCCCACCCCCCAAAGGGGAGGCAAGGGGTATTGTTTTTGATTCGGTTTGCTTCTTTGTTAACACTGTAGCAGCAAAACTATTGCTTGAATTTATACCAAATGGGGTTTATAGTTTCCCAGTGACCCAGAATAAATGTGATTACATTTTAGGAAAAGTAGGTCAAAGTTCAAATTTTTAATGAATTTTTAAAATTCTTTTTTCCTCATTTACTTATAATGGGTGAAATGTGTCTATGCTGTCTATTTCTATGCTGACATCATGCGCATAGACATGATGACGTCATCTGGATCGACTCCAAAATAAGCAACAATATGTGTGAGGGGCGGGGTTTGTTGTACCTGGCACCACTTGTTCGTCTTTGAACATACTCTTTCATTACCAAACTGTTAGTTACTGGGACAAAGAAGAAAAAAAGCTTCAGTATTCCAGTACATCTACCTCCAGTCAGAATGGTTCAGTGAATACTCATCTGCCCTTTGGCAAGGCATTGATCCATTACTTGTTAGTCACTCTTAAAAAAGTATCAGTGCAAAGCCTTAAATGTTACAGTGTGATACTAGTTTGTTTAGAGTTTTGCTCTGGCTTTGGACACTTTTAAAGTTTGTGTTTGTAAAGCTTGAAATACCCAAAGCCTCAAGAGGGTTTTTACCAAATGTATCAAAGTGTCAGAAGATGTGACTCACACTAGCTGAGCAACACATTACCTGTGCTCAGAGATCGCCACGTAGATGACACGCTCCGAGATTTTAAGTTAAATTTGTGTTTGTCGGCCAAATGGACTCGTCTCACTGTGTGATATCATCAAATCCAAACAGGTATAAACACAGTCTGGTACGAGCAAACAGTGAATTGTCTGTACCCTGTGAGGATTTAGATGGGCCATGTTTATCTCTTGTTGTTCTTTATCCCTGTCTCATATTTCCTTATGTCACATTCATTCTGAGAGGATAATGTACTCAACTGTTCCTCACCACTTGGCAGGAATTCATTGTACGAGAGCTATTCAGGATGTGTCTCCATGAGGTAAAGGTGGCCTCTGCCTACTCCAGATATTGATTCCTTTTGTCAGAGTGCTACGGAGAGGTACAAACAAGTAGCCAACGGTCGTAACTCTGCTGCAGAGTGGACTCATATAAAAACAGCCTGCCAATGAAACCGTTAGGGACTAAACAGGTGGATTCATTATCTTTGGATCTTAAGTGTGTGGCCACAGAAAAGCACAGACACAGCATTTTGATTCCTCCCATATATTTACTGGTATCTACATTATCATCACCTTCCTCAAATAAATGATGAAGTCATTTTTACAGATTTTTCAGGGAACACAAAACTTAACCAGAAATTACGTATTTGGGGATTTAGGCAAAAAGCCGTTTTTATCTCACCTGCCGACAGGCCTCGAGCTGCTGTCACTGTGTCTGGCATCATCGTCTTCATCATCGTCTTCATCGTCTTCATTGTAGTTTTCATTGGCACTTTCTTCAAACATCTTCTCCAACAAAACTACTGGTCGGATTCATTTCAAATTTTACAGCTTCCTTTCAACAAAGTCTGTTCACAGTTTTGAGAAATTTAGATTTTTACATTTTTATGAATTTTTAAATATTAACAATGTGCCTTTACTTATTATGGTCCATATTTTGATGGGTTATAATATGTAAATGGTTACCAATATCAGTATGGCTCCTATAGATCAGTGACAGAAGTCATATATGGACTTGGATTGAATTAGTTGAGTTCTCCTCCAGTCAAAGTACCACCCACTTCTATTGGGAGACTGAGCTCCTGCATCCAGACCACAGGACTCTAACAGAACAGAACCTGACAACCTCACAAATTCAACTTGGTATTGACTCTAAATAGAACATGCCGGTGAGATACAGGGACACTGGTCCTATTTTGACTTATTTTACAGGAAACACAAAACTTAACCAGAAATTGAATAAAAAAGTCATTTTTGTCAAAAATGACTGAGGCGATTATCGTAGGACAGTGGCATTATGCGTCTGTGTATTTATCACACTGTTTAATGTTTTCAGGGATGACGTGCCAGGCGAGGAGCTCATACCTAGCAGAGGAGGTGATGTGGGGTCACCGGTTCAGCCCCATGATGTCCCTGGCTGAGGGCTTCTTCGATGTTGACTACGGCGCTTTCCATCACACATTCGAGGTAATGCATTACGACACTGCTGAGATGAGGGCTGACTGAAAGAAGTGTTAATTGTTTGATGCTTTAACTGCACACATTTCTTGCTAAAAATTAATAAGCGTCTTTCTTCATGATTGTTTCTTCACATGGAAAAAGCTCCAGTTTGAAATTTAGCTGAAATTTAGCACAGGTAGTAGTATATGGAGTTAATATTCTGCCATATCCTAACAAGGACACAACACAAATGCCCCGACGAACTTTAACAAATACAGTTTAGTTTGCAGATGTAAAACACGATCAAGAAACTAATGCAAATGTTTTGCAGATACAATATAAGTGGATAGATAGATAGATAGATAGATAGATAGATAGATAGATAGATAGATAGATAGATAGATAGATAGATAGATAGATAGATAGATAGATAGATAGATAGATAGATAGATAGATAGATAGATAGATAGATAGATAGATAGATAGATAGATATCAAATTAATGCACAACATGAAACAGGTATAGCATGTCTTAAAATAATAATCTGTGCAATAAATCATACTCATATGTATAATCTGTACACATGTCTATATATATATATATATATATATATATATATATATATATATATATATGTGTAGATATGTGTGTATATATAGGTGTACATATAAATATCTCTTCTATCCAACCTGTAACACATTCAACATGTAAACAACAGCTGTAAATAGTATTTATAGCTTTTTTTATATGTAAGTTACATTACTATATTTCCTTTTGTATCTATTTATTGTACGAACTGAAGGCTCTTTTTACTCTTGTGCTCTGTTGTTCTCCACTCTTGCTGCCGTAAATTTGGAATTTCCCCTCGTAGGACTAATAAAGGAATATCTTATCTTATCTTAAAGCTAAAGAGCTTAAGTCTTAAGTTCTATTCTTATGTTAGTTTGTTAAATTGTAAAAATTTTATTCTATTTTCTTAGCTTATTTTTTAGTTTTTGTAATTTTATATTCACTCCATTCTTTTTTCTGTAGCAGTGGTGTTTGTAAATATTGCTGCACTGACTGGAGTTACATTCCTAATTTAATTGTGCACACAATGACAATAAAGTCTATTCTATTCTATTCTATTCTATTCTATTCTATTCTATTCTTACAAAAAGCAGTCAGATGCATTACCATCTTTTACTATGTTGGAGTGTGAACCAGAGTTAATACCTACCAAACCTGTTTTTTTGTTGTTTTTTTTGGTTTGGGTGTTCTTATTACGTAAGGTTCATTTTGTTCAAGGACTCCCATAGTCTTACATTTGAACTTTCTACAAAAATAGTAAGTCGGTATTTTTCTCCAGGATTTACAGGCTAATAGAAGGCTTTGTCATGTCAGGCTTTTATGAGCTGTGACTGACGGCTTGCTTACCTGCTAAGGTGGGCTCTAAGCTTCTCTTCATTGAACTAAACATTTACTCCTGACAGACTATTGACTGGAGTTGTGGTTAAAACATTACAATAACAAGACCATCAAATTATCCTTGATTAAATTTATAGTGTCACTCTTTTACTAATCTAGCATTAGTTCCCCAGGAGCCTTCACATATGACTAACTCCAAAAAATTAATGTGATAATCGACAAAAAAGAAGGTACTGACTTCAAACACGTCCAAAACCAATGGCTGATGTCATGATTTATCATTATGAGGATTTTCACAGAATTTCTCAACACATTTCTTAATTTCACCAACACATAGCACCACCTGCTGTTGTGGATGGGAAATTATTCAGGACATTTGTGCGAAGATCATTAGGAACTATGTATGTATGTATGTATGCATGTATGTATGTATGTATTTATTTATTTATCTTTACTTAACTTGGAAAAAAACTCATCTGTTTTGCAAGACTGTCCTGGCAAAGACAGTAGAAGCAGAATTTACAGACAATAGAGATTTAATACATAATAAAAGTCAGTTCTAAAACATACATAAAACACCAAACTAAATACATACATATAAAACACCATCAATAATTTAAAAGGTACTAAAAGTATAACAACAACGTCCCTTAAAAGTATCTCAAAGCAGAATATG
The DNA here is from genome assembly GCF_902148855.1 of Sphaeramia orbicularis. Lineage (NCBI taxonomy): Eukaryota > Metazoa > Chordata > Actinopteri > Kurtiformes > Apogonidae > Sphaeramia > Sphaeramia orbicularis. Next base: position 4,117,018 of record NC_043973.1, read on the forward strand.
ATTCAGTCAGTTAGAAGAACATCTACATCCAGATTTATCCTTTTCCCATTCATTTAAAATGACTTTGAAAGTATTTAAAGAGACCAGCTCCTCCAGTTTTATCTCCTTCTGTAGGTTGTTCCAGGCAGTGGAACCAGAACGTTTAACAGATTCCCCAGTTCTGGTCTGACTTTTGGAACATGTGAATATAACACATCCTGGGACCGGAGATTGTAATTATTAATGTCATTCCAACAGATGCAGATCATTAAATATCTTTAATACTGCATATATATATTAACCCTTTCATGCACACTGGTCACTACAGTGGACAGTTATTCAAAGCTGTTCTCTTGTATATTCATGGGTTTTGTTGTTTTAGTTCCATATCAGCCAACACAGTGGACGCTTATGCATCATCTCATCCACTGTAATTCATACCATTAGTGTAACTTTGCTGTTCTAGAAAAACCTGATCTGCAGTAAGATGTCTGAGTGTCGAAGGGGTGGGATTAAATAAATTATACTTCCTCCCACTCCTTTTCGAATGTGCAAATGAAGTCATGTAGACGTATAAGTTTTGTTTTTTTGTTTTCTTCCATGACCTCTTACTACCTGTTTTATTTCTAAAGACTAAATAAGATTACTTTGCCTTGTTGCATATTCGAAATAAACTAAAGTTAAAAAAAAAAAAAATCAATTATTGTTACTAAACTGCAATGAACTGTTTTTTGTTTTTGTTTTTTGTTTTTTTGTTTTTTTACAAAAAAATTGTTTTTTCTTTTTTTGCATATTATCTCCATGAAGTGAGTAATGACTAGTATTAGTTTGTTAAAATGTGAGAAAGCTTCTTCTTCTTTTCTTCAAAAATTAAACGCATGGTGTCAAGCTGACATTTTTGGAACTCCATGAAAAATAGGCTCATAAGAAAATTTTCAATCACATTGTTTTTTTCATGCCTAAAGAGGAATAAAAACACTCAGGAAATAAATGTTGATTAAGGTTCTCATAATTCATGTATGAAAGGGTTAAATATTGTTTTGTATTTACAAACCATACTGTTTTTGTCAGTGAGTCCAAAGGCATATGTGACACACATAAAGTAGCTCCATATTGGCCTAATATCTTTGGCCTAATTCATGATCTCCTAATAGAAATTGTCCCTTATATGTTTTGATGATACCTCATCCCACTCTGACTGTATCTGATGACATTGTACATTCTGTGCCATTTCTTCTCATCTCTGTTATTGGATGGACAAAAGCAATAAGCAGGAGCTTAATCCTAACGTTTCTGTTGCTGTTCAGCGCTCAGATATAGAACAAACACCACCGACAGTAACCTCAACACAACAGAATGAGTGAGGTAAACAACTCCAGCTCCAGCTCGCTTATCCCTATTCCTGTTTCCACCTACATATGTAACAGCCCATTCTCACATTCTCTTGAGGTTGTTGAAAAGCATGCTGGGAAATGTAGGGAATCTACATGATTTATTTCTGAAGTATGTATTTTTGTCGGAGCATCACATGGACCAGTGCCACATATGAAAGCTTTCAGGCCTACATTATTTTTGAATGCAAATCCCTGGATTAACCACTTTTGTTTGTTTTTTTTTTTACACACACACACACACACACAACTCAACATTCACAAATGAAACAGCAGAAAGAACATGTACAAGCAGTAATGCAACACGAATACACAACCCCACTTACAATTTACATACTTGTGATTTGTTTTTACTTTAAAAATAAAACATTACAGTCTTAATTCTATTGAAGGACTAATACAACAGTGACTGTGAGGTTTAGTAGAGGTGTAAGAAGGTGAGGTTAGGACCTCCTATACTTTTAGGGCTTTTCAGCTTTATTATCCAGGTTAAAACATTTGAAAGTAAATCAATAAAAAAAAAAAAAAATCAAATGTATTGATTTACATTACTTTGATGAAGTAAATGAAATAATTATGGACTGTGGACCTGTAAATTCTTTTTACTTTCATCTTTATTTGTTTTCAGTCACTAACTTGATGCTGTGAAAGTACAATAGTGGGAAGTAACTGGATTGTTCAGAAAATCTGTGACAATATTTACTTGACAATTTTTTTCTGACATTTTAACACAAATACCTGGACTTTCTACTCCTTATTATTTTAAAACAAGCTTCGTACCTTACTTACTGAACTTAACTTATGACCTGAACTTCAATCGACATCTTCTTTATCATTGTTTAAAAAGTATCAGAAAAGGACTTTAATTCATGAAAAAATGTAAGGCTATATATCGTTTGATTTGTATTTGATGATTTTTAATGTGATTTGCATTTTTATTGTTTTTATTTTAGTTTATTAATTCAATTATATTGTATTTTTTAATTCTTTTTTTCATTTTTTGTTGTGTATTGTTAATTTCTGGGGAGGTATTCATATAACCCTTTTTTGGCTTGTAACCTTTCCTGCACAATGATGTTACTTGTTTGAATGTTTTGTTTTGTGTTTTTTTGCTGTTTTATGATGTGCAAATAAATAAATACTTAAATGTTTTCAATCCATTTAAGGGAAATTACAGTACACCACATCAAGACTGATTTCAACCTACATGGATGAGGCAATAATGCATAGAAAATACAATGAGACAGTGTATATAGTAGTGCATATCACGCACGCACACACACACACACACACACACACACACACACACACACACACACACAGTAATGTAAAGATTCTGCAGATCACAGTGCTTTGGTGTTTCTGTATACGTATAGCTAATATCCTCACATGTGTTCATATATGTTCAGAGTAACTATGAAAGTAATACTGGACATCCCAGTGGAGTGATGACAGAAGAATAAAAAACTGGGCTGACTCTTTCGTGACTCTGTTTCTACGTATCCTCACCCTAGGTGGACACGCCGTCATCGTCAGCACGTGAGCTCTCATTGGCCGCAGCTCGACTCGACGCTCACCTGTACTGGTCCATCTCCAGCAGGCTGGACGAGGAGCCCACCCTGGCCAACCAAGCCACTAAACAGCCAGACAGCGGCTGTGGGGGAGAACCCACCTTTATCGTCGGAGAGATGACTGACATCCAGGAGCAATCGGGACTGGGCGAGCTGAATGGCAGCGTCGCCACCGACCAATCTGAATCAGAGGCCTAGATCAGAGAATGTTTACAAAGACTTTCAGTATTTCACCACATCACAGTTAGTGTTTGCAGATCTTTTCTTTCGGCAGTTGCATAGTTTCTAGGCTGAGTTTTATGGTATAGGTCATATCTTATGTTACCACACTGACAATTATTTTCTGGATATTTTTGTCTTTTATTTCTACATTGATGTTTGTTTCAAGTGTATGTGTGCTCTCTCTTTTCAATTTGTTGTGTTAGCTCCAATCACCCTTGCCTATATCTACATTTAAATAAGAATACTATGCTTTAGGTGGGGTCAACAATAGCATATCCTGTAGACTAATACAGAATGTTACACAGGTTTGTCTTGTTAGGCAAAATGATGAAAGGGTCATTGTTTGTGTTTGTGAGTGAAGTGTCTGGATTGTTCACATATGAAATAGGTACAGTGCATAGATGCTTTTTTCACCTGCGCATGAATATCACTCGATGATATTAAGGAATAGACTAAAAAATGGTAGTAACCTTGAATTTCTTTATCTAAGCTGGCAGGAGATTAACAACAGTTGGTGCTTGTTTGAAGGGACTGGAGGGACTCTACTCTGCTGTGATAGGCTGTTCGCTACACAACTGGTTCATTAGCAGCTGTTATGTCAAAATATGTGCTAATACCCTCAGTAAGCTAATCACAAGTCTACAATCTTCTAAAGGTTGTATTTGGACAGGTTGCACTGTCTGCTACCAGTCAGCAATAGGGATGTAACGATATGAAAATTTCATATCACGGTTATTGTGACCAAAATTATCACGGTTGTCATTATTATCACGGTATTGTTGAAATTGTGCTCAAAATGTTCAAAAAGTACTAATACACACACTGAAATAATTTAACCAAGTTGTATTAAAAACAACAACAACAAAAAAAACCAAATAAAATAATTGGCACAATGTACCTTCTGTCGGCAGAAACATTCAAATATTAACCCTTAGTGGCCTGAGCCTATTTTGGCCATTTTTCAGTACTTTTGATTTTGCCTTTATATACTATATAAACAAACGTTTACTATACCCATGTTTGGGATCTTTTTTTTTTAGCACAACTTCTTCTATCTTATCTGTCTATTATTTTTTCCACTTTAACCTACTATATCAACACAAAAGGACAGAAAATACAAAAAATATATAAAATCCGATTTGAAAAATGTATATAATTTATTGCATAAATAATACAAAGAGGCTTAACAAACCTTTTCAAAGACTTTAAAAGTGAATATGGGTTCCAAATATTTGGTATATAAAATTAAAATTGTAATAAATTAAAACTATACTCAAATATTTGACATAAAAGCAGATCCTTACATAGGTGTTTTCTCTGGAAAAGTGCGGTAATCAAACACATCATGATAATTAGAATTTAAACAATAATACTAACCGTTGGCAATTTTACCGTGGTTTATCGTTATACCGGTAATCGTTACATCCCTGGTCAGCAAAAACTTAGTGGACAAAAATTTGTAGTTAATAGTGGCTGAATATCAGTAGCCTAAATTGGACAAACTTCTGAATTTCAGCTCGTATCGAAAGCTCGAATAGTCTCTATACTACCTAAAAGCAATGCTGCGTAAAAATTCAGAAAGTATTTACACGCCACTGAGCTAATTCCATTTTTAAGCTAATCGCAGCTAGTATTGTACACTGTTGCTACTGTAGAGGAGCAGAGGAGAGGTTGGGAGCAAAAGTTCCTCTACATAGAAATCAGTGCACAGGCTATTCATGAATGTAGCCAATAGAAAAAAAAAGTCATTAGCTTAGAAATGGAGTTAGCTAACATTAACAAATCACAGGCTTCCCACTCAACACAAACTCCAATAAACTTCATGTATGTAAATGAGCGTGTACGACGCTTATACACTGAACCCAGAAGCAGATGAAAGAGGCGCAGATTTTATGGTTTTAAATATTTTAATGATTCAAATAAAGTTTCCGACATTTAAAAAGTTAGACCTAAAATTTTGGTCATTGTATGTATAAAAACAGATCAGTCAGCCAAACATGGCAGCACTACTTTTGTGTACAATTTAATCTGTTACATAAAGATTATAATAGTCCAAAGCCTGTTCATATACACTGTAGCCCACAGGTGTCAAACATGCGGCCCGGGGGCCAAATCTGGCCCACCAAAGGGTCCAATCCAGCCCGCAGGATGAAATTTGTGAAATGCGAAAATTATACTCAAGATATTAACAGTCATTCGTTTTACTTTAGGGTCCATATAAAGCCCTACTTTAGTCTCAAGTGCGTCAGATTAGTAAAATACTACCATAAAAACCTACTAATAATGGCAATTCCAAATTTTTCCTCTGTTTTAGTGTAAAAAAGTGAAATTACATGAAAATGTGTAAAGTTACAAACTAGCCTTTCACAAAAAATATGAAAAACTAGAAATGTCTTAAGAAAAGTAAGGGCAATTTTGCTAATTTTCAGCCAGTTACTAAAATATTTTGTAAATTTGCAGATCCATTGTGATCTGTAAGTTGTAATGCACATTTACAAATGATAAGCAGAAGCAAAATATAGTTAAAATTGCACTTATTTTTATTAATAAATTTCAGTTTTTTTCATGGTTGTTCATGTTATTCACATTTTTAAAAGGACAGTTTATAGATGTAAACGTTTCCATAATGTAATTTTACTTTTTCACTATAAAACACATTGAAATGTTTGGAGTTGGCATTATTTATACATTATTATATTATTATTTTACTGGTCTGGCCCCCTTCAGATCAAATTGGGAGGATATGGCCCCTAAACTAAAATTAGTTTGACACCCCTGCTGTAGCCCATAAAGTTGGAATAATTTTGTTTTTAGGCACATTCCTCTTTTTATTCCTGTTTACACATCAGTAATCCCTTTTGACCAGGTGCAATGATTACATATTGAGTCCCCCTTCCACTTTATCTGTCAAGAACATATCACATTGTCACAATCATTTCATGAGAAGAGTTAAAAAAATATTTTATTCCAACTTTATGAGCAACAGTGTATTTTTTATGTGAAAATCTTAATTTGTAATGAAAGTATTAACTCGAGGAAATGAACTTTAAAGTACACTCTCCAAAGTGTTTACTCCAATATGGCCAGAAAGAACAACATTCTCTAAAGTTCAGTAGCGTTAACCATTAGCATTATGTGTAGCAGCTAACAACTTAACAGCAAATCACAGCAGACCGTCCTTCGCATAATTCTAGTTTCAACCGTAACATCGACTTTCAGCTTCTTGTTGACTTTGCTACCCCATTTAGCAACTGACTTTCATTTGGTGCTAGAAGTATATTCTAAAAAAATGTGTTTGGCTGGAAAAAATATTAACTGTGGCCAGTGGACAAGAAAGCTGGGAACCTGCCATAGATATGAAGAATTTATTAATTTCTGTGGGGCACAGGCTATTACGTCTTTTTTGTGGTCTTAACACTAGTACAGATTTTATGACATTCCTAACTGCACTCAACACACAAAGGTAAATAGGTTGTCTGTTTTAAAACCTTTAATATAGAGACAGGTTTATTGTTTGAGTATGTTGTGGCTTTGTTTCACATGTGAGCACAAGGATTATCTATCTATTGTCCCAGACCAAGTAGAGATAAAGCACAACAATGTCCCGCTCAGTTCAGCTCAAACTCCTGCTTCTGCTGCTGTGTATATACTATGTGGCCATTTTTACTTGATGTTTTTAATATTTAATATGACACACCTATTAGGATAAATAAACTACAGTATATTCCAAAGTAACTGTGTCAGATTGTGTGGTATTCTGATTGGCAGTTGGCAAATGGAACTCAAGTGGTGTATTCAAGCACAAATTTGAGGGACTTGTACTTAACTTGAGTGTTTCCATTTTTATATTTTTACTCCACTACCTTTGTCAGACAGCCTTAGTTCCTTTCTAGGTTATAAGTTTTCCTTCTTGTTCCATGAAAACCAAAGCTCCACATGTTATAATTCTGAATGTTTGTGGCAAACTGATGAAGTATTTCCTTTATGGGGTGACAAAATTCTTCTCCTTCTTAAGCCTTTAAACCCATAAAGACCCAGCGCTACATATGTGGCAGTTCTCAAATGAATTTTTCTCTATATTTAACTTTTCTTAAGTGATTGATCACCATTTTTTTATAACACTGTCCTCTGCATTTTGCAGTTTTTCAGTGAGAATCAGGTATTTTCCTATATTTAATTCACTGATCATGTTGATGTTCATAGAAGCTCGGATTAAAGTTGAGGGTTATTATATCAGAAAGAGAGAAAACTGAAGAAAAAGTGACTTTTTCAGTAAAATATATCAATAACTGAACATAAAAGCCAGTGTATCCATTCACTGTCACTGATCCAAGTCCATGGGTTTTACTGATGAATCAACGTTGTAGAAGATGACGGTGTTTCCACGTTCACTACAGAGCCTCTGAACGTCCAAATGGGTCATATCTGAAAACCATGAAAAGACGATAAATTGTATTTTACACCAATTATTTACATGTATTGATAGAATTAGTGGATCAATAGTTATTTCACACTTTACATTAGTAGATGGTTTTGGTCACCAGTAGCTGTTTGGGTCTTTATGGGTTAAGACCTAAACGGCCACACTGCTGACCAAAATCCTCTTCTGATCTAAAATGTTTAATTACTTTTGAAGCACTAATCCTTTCAATATGTTGAAATAATTCAGGTAAAATGCAGTTTTTCAGCTTTTAATCAACATCAGATATGACCCATTTGGACATTCAGAGGCTCTGTAGTGAATGTGGAAACACTGTCATCTTCTACAAGATACATTCATCGGTAAAATCCCACGTGTTTTGACATATGACAGTGGGTATAGATGCTTATTTCTACATTCAGGTAATGCTATATTTTGATAACCTTTGAATTTACTGTGAGCTATTATGAACATCTGCAGGATCAGCAAATTAAATATAGGAAAATATCTGTTTCACTGAAAAATGCAAAGTGCAGAGGATAATATTACAATAAACGGAGATAAATAGCTTTGGAAAGGCTTAATATTGTCACTGCAAAAGTAGTTCTAAGTCTTTAAGTGTCAAGTTAAATTAACTCTTTAAAATCTTTTTAGATTCACTGGAAAAATTCAGTGTTACAAAGGTGGAAAACAAGCCTGTTATTCTGAATAGCAAAACTATGATAATCTGATGTAGATTAAAGTATACAAATGCATAAAACAGTTCAAATGAGCTCAACCTTAAACATGTACAGTATTACAATATTACACACACACACACACACACACGCACACACGTGTGTGTGTGTGTTATATTATAGACTTTATTTATGGAGACTTCATTATGCTTCCATAGATGTGTTCTACATACGTTTAAAATAAATGAGTCTGTAGATGTGCAGTTTTCTAAATAACAGGTTTCATATATAGCCTGCACATATATCAGCAGAGGTTAAATTCATTTTACACATGAACGCAGTGGTAATCTGAGTCCAAAACATCATATATAACAAAATGGTGAGATGTTCTGTCTGAAGGTGACATGAATGTCTCTGTCACATTTCATGGTAAAAAACAACTGTGGTCTATGTCAATTCTAGAGAACTGATCAATTAATGCATCAGCATGTATACTGTATGCATTTTACGTGTACAATATGTGCTTTAAATGAGTAAAATTTAACTTTGAGAAAATCGCACTGGAACAACTGAACTGCTCTGACAGAAACGATCCAGAAAAAAGGTGCAATGGGATCTAATTAATGCAATCTGTGTTCAGTTATTTCTAATGTGAGGACACTAAAGGAAGTTTCCTTTTTCAACTCAAATCATCAGAAATGCCTCCAAAACGCCTTTGATCATTACTCTGGATTAATGCATTACATTTGGTTCCCGTAGAACCATAAAGGATTTTAATGTTGCGTATATTCGCCTTGTGTTTTTAGAAGGACATTTATGTTCTACATTTATTACCATTAATACTATAGAGTACCTGTCAGTATTTTCATAAATGGTCCATATTAAACTTCTCTCAGTGCTCTAAATCTCACAGCGCTCTGAGTCTCATTAGAAATTCAGAGCTCATCTAATGTGTATCTCAGCACTATAGAAGTCAGCAAATTGGTTACTAGGCAGAATGCAGCTTTAAAAAAAATTGCCTTTCTCTATTTTGCCTGCTAGATGGCGATAAAGATGCCTTCCTCCTCCAGCCAGTCACACAGCCCCATTGGACTGTAATGAGATGGGGTCCCCATCTCAGCTGTCTCCTAGGCAACCAGGGCTGGGTACAGGGAGAGGGCAGAGTGTGTGTGTGTGTGTGTGTGTGTGTGTGTGTGTGTGTTATGTACGTATGTGGATGAACTGGACCTCTACAACTGATAAAGGATGTTATGAGGATCATCAGGGAGTAAATGGAATGATATTAGGTTATTGTCTTTTATCTCTGGAAAAAAGGATGATGATGAGGATGATGATGATGATGATGATGATGATGATGATATACACCTGTGACCTTCAGGCTGAAAAGAAATGAGTAAATAAATTTTATTGAGTTCATACTCAATTAATTCATAAAACATTTAATAATATTTTTAAGAGAATTTCAAGATTTAACCAAAGACTAATAACCAACTTAGACTCATTTTGGACAAATCCTGTTTTCCTTACTTAGGAATTGCAAGGAAATCTAAGGGCAGGTAGTATATGTGTGAGTTTATGCAGGAATATGGTAATTAGAGTGGGTAACAAATAAAATAAAAGCCAAAAAAAGAGCATATGGTTCAGTGGTAGGTTAAAGCTTTAACATCAGAAATATAGACTTTCACTCACTTTCACTAACATAAATTAAAATATAGATCAGTTAAATCAGATACATTTTTAAGATAAGATAAGATAAGATAAGATATGAATTTATTAATCCCACCATGGGGAAACTGCAGTGTTTACGGCAGCAAAATACAAAAAAAAGGACAAATAGACAGGCAGAAACATTTAAGAGTGAAACAGGAAATATAAAAGAGAATCAGTTATTTATATTACTTGTTCTGTATATACATATTATTTACATATTTGCAATAAATTTCTGGCTATAAAAGGATTACAATGTCAAGTTTAATGATCTTTAACACATAATATTTATAACAATCTAATTAAGACATTTAGTCAAAAAGCATAAGAGTCACAGAGGCAGATATCTATAGAAATGATGCAAATAGGTCTAAGCTCATTTGTCCACAAATCCATGTTCAAAGTTAGAACATTCCAAACTTTTTGGAGCGAGCCTGGAGCAAGAAACATCCAACCCTGGTCAAAGGGCCTCAGATTCCTACGAGCACCTACGGCTGCAGCAGGTCTTTAAAACATGCAGGTGACTAGCCACGCCCCTTACCCTAAGCACAAAAAGTTCAGAAAAGTCACCAAGACGACGTTCAGACAGCAGGTCTTGATACACAATTCGGATTTTTTGGTGAAATCCGATTTTTTTGTGTGCACGTTCATATTACACATTTAATGCGACTTCTATCAGTTTCTATCAGTAACTGAATACGACCCTGAAGTGACCCGCATGCGCAAAAGAGGTCCTGACATAAAACGTAACCATGCAGAAACGCACTGTGTTTACAGAAGGAAATATATTCTTCCTGCCGCTCCTCCTCCTGGGACACAGAATTGTGAATTTTATTGCATTTCAGTGACTTAAAGGTCGGATAAATGCGACCTGGCCGTTCAGACTGAAGTGGCATTACAAACAAGTGTTCAGAGAACGCAAACCTCCGCCAAGCACCCCGAACGGTGTGCATGTGTGGATCAACTATTTCTTTTTAAGTTAAACAGTTTCAAGGTTGTTCCATACAGCAGAAAAAGTTGAAGCTTGGTACCAATCATGTGTCTGTCAAATTATATTAAATTCCAATCAATATTTGTTGAGTTATGATGAAAAATGTGTCGTAAATGGGATTTTCAATGTTAAATGTAAATGTCCACAGAGTCCACATTCCACAGTGGATGTGGACAATTTTGTGCCAGATACAAGATATTGTTATAAGCTACGGGTGGATCAAATTGGAGGCTAATCGGAGTCGTTTTGAATTTTTATTAATTTTCGAAAATTGCTCAATGATGAGAGATAGGAAAATTGTAGATGTTGTGACCTTGCTGTGACCTTGAACTTTGGCCTACTTGGCCCAAAATTTAATGGGTTGGTCCCAGGGCCTAGGCCTATCTGTGGGGAAGATTTGGTAACGATAGTTGGAATAGTTTTCCCGTAAAGTTGCTAATAAACAAACACACAAAGCAAAGTGATCACAATACCTCCTGGCGGACGTAAATATCAGATACGTATCGGATTTAAAACCACATATGAAAGTGGCCTGGGTCGGATTTGAAAACATCGGATTTGTGCTGTTCAAACTGTCTTTAACAGATCAGATACAGGTCACATATGGACAAAAAAATCAGATTTGGGCCACATTTGCCTGCAGTCTGAACAGAGCGTTATAGGGCACGTACAAAAAGTGCACAAATTGATCAAAGTGCTACAAAGGACAATGGGACAGAAAACATGTCATAAAAACACAATCAGAGACATGTGCCATATCCACACTAATGCAGATATTTTTCTAAACTAGTATTTTCCTTATTTTCCACACAACTGCCATTTTACAAAAGTTTCTGGTGGACTTTAAACTGTGGATTTTGTGGATAATATTGGACGGAGCAGACACAGAGGCTGCAGTCTATCCTGAAGATGAGCAGCAACAACATTTTAAGTCCTAAACTTATGTTGTTTAAAGTGTTGCTTTGGGTTGTCAAGGTGTATTCTTTACATTATGACGATAACACTGGTACATGTCCGGTCCCGTCCGTCTCCTAAAAGCTGTGCTGACCTTGATCTACTGCAGGTTACCCAAAGATTTATACACTACGATGTACCTGTTTGAACTCGACAGAAAAAAAAACAAACAATACTGATCATTTTTTTAAAGGGGATCTTTATGTAGGTAACCCCTTGTGGTTGTATGAACAGGTGCATGTGAAAAAAGTAAAACAGCGGTCACATGACATTGTTAAATAGACAAGAACCTTAGATGGATATAGCTGGAGGTGAAAATGAAATAAGAAACTTTGTGCACTGACTTAGGAGACAAGTGATAATGCCCTATTTGGAATGAAAGTGGATTGTGTTTTTTTGTAATGACTATCATGAATCTAAAATCTATATCTATATAATCACAATCTATACCAAACTATAACCAAGTTGTTTCCAGCCCATCGGCCGATAGGTCATGAGCTATTGTGAAGGCGTTGAGTCTGTCATCATCTTCAGCGTCGTCTTCATTAGCAATTTCTTCCAACATCTTCTCTGACGAAACTACTGGTCAGATTCATTTCAAATATTATATATTGCTTCCTTTGGACAATGTCTACAAAAGTTTGTTCACAATTTTGAGAAATCTTGAGTTTTGACGAATTTTTGAAATATTACAAATTTGCCTTTACTTACATAATGATCCATATTTTGATGGCTTATAACATGGAAATGGTTAGAGATATCAATATAGTTACTATTGAGCACTGATAGGAAGCCATATTTGGACCTTCATTTAATTAGTTGAGTTCTCCTCCAGTGAAAGTACCACCCTTAACTGTTGATTTGTCTCCTCATCCCTAAACTCCTGTTTTTTGTTTTTTTTCTGTCGCCACTTCTCATCCACTCACTTTGTTTTGCTCCTTTTTTCTTTTTTGTTTGCTACTGGCTTCCATTTCCTGTCACTTTTAATTTTTCTCATCAAAGTTTCTGTAAGCATGTACAATAATAACATAATAGCCTAGAAATACTGACAGTTACAAAGTTCTATCCTTAATGAATTAATGACATTCTTGTGATTCAAACACGTTCTATACATGAAATCACCTGAGCTGGGGTTAGACTGTGTCACGATGGTCTAACCCCAGCTCACGTTCCCTATTAGTGGGTGAACAATCCAACGCTTGGTGAATTCTGCTTCACAATGATAGGAAGAGCTGACATCAAAGGATCAAAAAAGGATTATTATTGCAACAACACATCATCAGTAGTGTAAAACTAACCTGTCTCATGACGGTCTAAGTACCACCTCTATTGGGAGATTGATCTTCTGCATCAAAACCACAGGACCCTAACATAGCAGCAGAACCTGACAACCTCACAGATTCAAGTTGTTATTGATTCTAGATAGAACATGGCAGTGAGATACTGGGCCATTGGTCCTATTTTGTACCTATGACAAGGACGGTCACATTACTTTATTATTTTATTCCTAACCACAGTCTCTCCTCAGCCCTGGCCAAATTATTTTTGTGCCAAACCTCAAACACACCTGTACCATGGGACTGTGACAGATTCAGTGCAATAGCTATACAACATCTTTTACTAATATTAGTGGCACTTTGCATTTACCAGCTTCATGCATCTACAATATGTCATTTTCGGAGTGATTAGAAACTTGTCAGTAGACGCTTTTCCATTGGACATATGCGCAAAACTTTACCAATATTTACTAAACAGAAGTGCGTAATGTCAGTTTTTCCATTAAATCACAAATGCGAGGATTTGTTCATTAATCACTGCAAGATGTCATGAGAAGTCATTCCATTAACATGACGATCAACATAAATATCACATTGATTTACAGATGTACAGTTGTGGAAAAAAATATTAGACCAATCCTTGTTTTCTTCCATTTCTTGTTCATTTTAATGCCTGGTACAACTAAACGTACATTTGTTTGGACAAATATAATGATAACAACAAAAATAGCTCATAGTAGTTGAATTTCAGAGCTAATATCTATCCATTTTTCATGTTTTCTTGCTAATAAACAAAATCACTTCAATTCTTATATCATTATCTATGGCATTGTACTGATAAAAAACGGGCTTTCAGGCATTCCATGTTTTCTGTCTGTTTTAGTCACATGATACACACCAGAGTTAGCACTGATTGCATAACCATTGTTTTTGATGACTTTTGATGGTCTAATAATTTTTTCCACGACTGTATAGTACTCTATCCCAAACTAAACTCAAAAGTGATTTGGTTTGGTTTATCCATTCTAGCCTGTGTAGTTAACTGGATATTAACACTCATTCACATTTAAAGTAGGTGTAGTGGGCACTGGTAATTTCCCTTAACACTGGATGGCATCCACTAAAAAACAGACAGAAAACAGCTTGAGCGGAAGTGACGGTGCATTTAGCTTTCACATCACATTGTATGTATGATGTAGACATAACCAGGATCATTTTGTTTGGAAGTGAAAGGCTAAGTTGAAGTTCAATGGTTTCCAGTGATTTTCAGTTTACCCCAGTGTTGAACCCCGTGTGCTATTTCGAAGGTCTAATTATGATTTTAATGAGAGTCTGTTTTGCATGATCCCTGCTGAGCTGAAATCAATGTTTCTCTTGATGGAAGGAAGTCATGATGGTCTTGTTTCAGTCTAAACATACAGAATGGAAGAGGAAGAAAAAAGAACAAAAAAAGAGTAATAAGACGTACTCTAACCAGATGAAGACGAAGGCACCTTCAACTGTCTGGGTCAAACAGAAAACTCTGAATCTGGAGAGAGTCAAGCAAACCTATGAAACTACAACTCATGAAGGAAATACAGTCTACCGCAGTTGGACTGAGAGCTTTAAGTACAGTAGAACCTTGCAGCATGAGTTTAATTCATTCCATGACCGAGCTTGATTTGCGATTTACTGATTTTACAAATCAATCTTCCTTTTTGAAATGAATTGAAAGCAAATTACTCGTACAATGGTGCACTCGCACTGCAATGTTCTACTGTACCTTTGAATGTTACAGAGAAAGAGAAACAGCTAAACGTATTAAAAACAGCACGTAAAATAAGAGTTAAATAATAGGTTAAAGGTTCAATCTGTAAGAGTCACACACACTCATGGTTACATGAAGGTTGGAGGTTGTGTTAGAGTCTGAAAAAAATTTGTTGATGTCAGCTCCTCCATTTCTAGGATAACAGTGGCTAGTGCTGTATTCTGGAGATTAAATGACCAGCTCTTAACACAAACCAGACTCCAATGCAAACTTCACATAATACCTTTGATTGTATCTTACATATTTAAATTAATCATATGATGAAAATGGTCAAGTAGTATAAGTTGCAGGAGGTAAAAACTGGGTGTGTGAGGCAGTGGTGACTCGTCAATAGACGGCACTAGAGTGCTGCCCCACCTGTCTCACATAAAGAAGATGATGGGAATCACATAAAATAATTTTACAAAAACATTATAAATTATAAAAGGAATATAGGCTCTGTTTGTGTGTGTGTTTGTGTGTCTCAGGCATCACACAAAATCCATACTGAGCTGACTGCTGCAGTTAGGCATACTTATGTATTTTTGGTGAGGGAAGGGACTGTCAAAACAGCAAGTTGATAGGACCAATGTTTTGGGAAATATTAGTAATTATAGAATACAATAGCCTTACAATCACATTGCTATGCCCAGAATCATGTGAATACTTTGGTGGTGACTGCTGGACAAATGTGGTACAGCATGTGTGAATACACAACAAATATCATGGGGGGAGTGGGATGTTGCCCCTCAGGATCGGGATGTGGCCCCCAGGATACTGTCCCTCAGTGGATTTTAAAAATACCCCCCTTTTTGCATCCCACCCTCGGTACTGACAATGATGAAGTCCAGGATCTAGAACCCATGGCTCCCCACAGGTCGATGCGCTAGTTAATATTTAAATACAACTTACATAAAAATATACATGATACAGTCCGTGAGTACTGTGTATAGTCTGCATTCAAGTGTGGTTTAAAAATGTTTTTATTCATTTAGTGAGCAGTTATGTCACATGTTTCCTGTTTGGGGCGCAAAACTAACGCAGACACTGAGCAGCTGGAGAGCTCAGTGGTTAACACTACTGGTTTCAGTTCAGGAAACTGGGAGACCAGGGGGTCTACTCCTGGTGCAAGAGGGTTCACAGATTAATTTTAGCCCTTACGTTGATTTTCTATTTTTTTATGCCATGTGATCTACCTGTAGTACCTTCACCCCTGGTCTAAATGCAAAGGCCATTCTATCTGTGGAAAAGACACTTGTCAGGGACATGTCTGACTTCAACAATAGAGTCATGGAAAAACGTGCATGTTTGAAGGATAGAAATGTACACATAAAAATGCATGACTGAAAACATATAGTGTGTATTTTTATTTTAATATTTTAAAATAGTGATGTATGTGCATGTATCCTGGTGGTGATATGTTGTCATAGTGCAGCTGAAAACTGACTTGGATACTGTGCCCCACCAAAAATAATTTCACCAGCTGCCACTGGTGTGACATTTTTACTTATATGTATTTCTAATGTCATACTTGGGCTATAAAATGTCCTATTTTTTTCTATTTCATGTGAGAGAAATTTAGAAACCAGATTTAGCAAATGAACTCTTGTGTTATGGCAAAGAACCTGTATCGAGAGCTCACACTGAAACTGACCTTTAACTTTCATGCCCACGTTCAAGTAAATGTTTGTGTCAAATATGAAGGATTTCCTTCAAGTTATTTGTGAGACTTCACCTTCACAAGACTGAACGACCTGAAAACATAATGCTGTAGTACCTATTGCACCAAAGGGTAAAAACAAGCCATATAATAAGTTTCTAAAAGAATGATATGCTTTCTGGATGTTGGAGATACATGCTTGGATCAAGTGTAAGTTTACTGTCACATGACCAGAGGTCCCATGAACATGTCATGTTGGTCAAAGTTAGATATACGAATAGCAAAAGTTGTATTTTTAGTTCTAATTTGATGAAATGACTAGTGTGCATTTTAATTCCTTTCAACATTATTTTCTGATAATGTGGAATGATTAATTTATATAAATGTATGACATCAAATATGATTTGCATAACTAATGTTTAAGGTAACATATTGTGGAAAGATATTTTATTCTTGTATACAATGATCCACAACCATTGTCAATGCCTCACCAGAACGCAGGAATGAGTACCTGGAGCTAAATCAAATGTAAAACTTTTAAAGGTTCAGTGTGTAAAGGTTTGAGGGTAAAGAAGATTTAGGGGGATCTAAGTAAAAAAAAAGGAACATAATATTAATAATAATGTTTTCATCAGTGTACAATCCCTATACACAGTATAATATCCATCTACAGAGGGTCAGCTCAGAATGGACTGTTTTAGGGTTAGGGTTCTGTTTTATATCATTCAGCACTAAGATGGAATATATCTCATGAGCACATTTTTTGTTTTTTTTTCCACAAGTATTTTACAGGAGGGTGAGGTGAGGGGTATTCAGTGATCAATGTAATCTAGAAGCAAAATCAAGAGTCGATGTTACATTCAGTGGTAGTATTAGCCTTAGTTTTCACAGTAATTACCCTGATGTAGGGACAGGTCATCAGTATTGGTTTGAACACTACTGTATATTTAAGTGGCCTTATACATAGCATTACATTACTGAGGTCACAGTAATTCTTGTAAAGATATTGTAAGCATTCAGGAGTTATAACTTCCATGACACTTTGGGTATCTGATTTAAAAGAAAAAAAAAAAGTTTTTTTGACCTTGTTTAAATAATGTATTCAACAGCGTTAAAACAGGAGTAGCAAGAATATTGGGGTCCATTTATCTGAAAACCTTTTTTTTTTTTTTTCCACATTTTTTACCTTTACAAAATGATGAGTGACAAAGACTCTCTTTGCAGAAGTATACTGTGAATCCAAAGGGACTTTTGCCCTCTATAGGCCTAGATAAAAAATGAACAGAACTCTGTGTTATTCTAATTAGGACGTATCAGAAAGTACATAAAACCCGAGGGGTGTACCTCTAAAACACCTAAGCAGGTCTATACGTGTATTTAAAACACAAATGTCTCCTAATGTGCTGCTCCCACACCGCTGCATGACAAAGAACACTGAGATTAGTTTTTTTGTTTGAAGCAGGTGTGGAAATGGTTATATATATATGCGTGTGTATGTATGTACTATATATATATATATATATATATATATATATATATGTATATATATATATTAATATATATTAGAGACTTCTGACTTTTGAAGTTGACTGTACTAGACCAGTTGTTTCTCCTGCTGCTCTTAATTGTCCAGATTAATGGCTGCTGCCTTACTGCAAGAACCACAAAGCACTGCTATAAATGACGTGAACACCACAGATGGGAAAAACACACAGAAACACCTCATGTACATGTAATGAGGTTCAATCTGAAGTGAGACATTCACCTCTGGGTAACAGCTGCTGCTCAGCACTCCACCAATCTAGACACACATGTTCTATCATTGTGTGAATGTTTTTCATTAAAACCTTTGGCTGAAAATTAAACCGGACAAAACTTCTTGCTTTTTTAAATCATAACCAAAAAGAGGACTGCTTTTCCTGGGACATATGATACTTCAGAATTTCTGCATTTTATTTGTAATTATTAATGTAGTCGGAGTCAAATAAGATGAATTTCATAGCTTTCCATGCTTAAAAATAAGAAATATTATTTCAGTCAAATCTGTCCACATCTTTGCATCATAATCTGCTGAAGTAATGTCATAAACTCATGCCATTCTCTCAGTTCTCTCAATAAGCCTGTTTACATGACCATAAAAATCTGATAGCTGGGAGTAATCAGATAATTGTAATTATCAGGTCTGGCATGTTTACATGCACTAATGCAATATTCTAAACCCTGGTTTAGATGCTCAAGTCCATTATCAGATTTCTTTTGGAGTATGTACGTACATAGTGATGGTAGAATCAAACTTCCTGTTATTGTCTTCCACTCACATTAGACTATGTAACTTCTGTTTTCTATGATTTTAATTGTGTTTACACATGTGCAGATGGAAAAGAACTAAATAAATCAGATTAACTTGTGTACATGCAGGAAGACATCAGAGTATTGGGGAGAAATCCAGGTGTGTAAATCTGATTTCTCATAGTAATCAGATTACTGCTGTTATCTGATAAAACACATTTGATTATAATGTTTACATGATCACTGGAATAATCTGATAATTCCAGAAATTGGATAATGATCAGAGAATTAGTGTGCATGTAAACGGGCTCAATTTCAAACCGTTATGGAGAAAAATCTGTTTTGTAAGGTCACAAAACAGATTTTTTCAGTGTTCTCACACCAGGGCCAAGGCTTCACTTCTCTAAAAGACGAGGCATGGACTAGACATGCAATAGTAGCATGAGGCACATACATAAGCATTCGCCAAATAGCATATTTTATGTTACCATAGAAATACTGTAGGGTCGCCTATGACAGGAAGCAGAAGAATAGCTGAGACAGTGCTGTGTTCAGCTGGTATTCCCGGCAGGCAGCATTTTAAATAGAATGGCAATGATATTAACATGTAGAGAGATGGAAATGGGAGTTTCTTCACTGTCTATCTCTAATAGATGGATGTATATAGTATAATGCCTAGTATGAGATACTCTTGAACATAAATAAAGTAATAAACATAATTTCATATAAATTAAATGTGTACGACAGAGATGTATGCACTGCAAAAAGTGAGATTGAATGAGTTAATATTTAATAAGTCAATATAAATTTTACATAATAAAATAGACTAAATGTAGTTTTGACAAATAGTAACTTGAATGAATCACATTCACATATTTTATTGATTCGATATGAAACAATCTCGATCTTTTCAGTAAAAAGTGTAAGGAAACAACTATGTAGCTTTTCATATTTGATAAGTTAATATGGTTTAATGAGAATTTGATCTGAAGAATATTGTTGTTTCCGTAAATTACATGGTTTTCATGTATTGCGTTAATTTATTTACAACTACTTAGACTATTGATGCAAATGTAAAATGCAAACAACCATGACAGCAAAATGGGATGAAATAGATGTCAATTTCTTGAAAATGTATTATTATTATTTTTTTTAATTAGTGACGCTAACTAAATCTTACCCAGATCTTTAGTAAACCTAACACCTAAATATTCAGGTACTAACCTCAATGTTTGTGAAACATTCAATAAGTTTAACAAATGTTAATTTTAAAGTTTGAATCTTTTTAATTAAATTAATTTGGTTATTATTGTAACTAGGTAGTCTGCATTTGGTTAAAATACACTCAATGTTTTATATCACTCATTATTATTGTGTCACTTTGTTGCCACATTTTTTAAAGTCATCAGGCACTGTATTTTTACAATGTCTGACAACACTAATAAACCCAGTGATACACAACATTTGCATACACATGTCATATAATCAGGTGAATCCAGTCAGTTTCACATTCATAAGAATCAGGTCCTCGTTTTATTTAAACTGGACAAAAACACTTTACATACACATATTTAAGTGGATTTAAATTTTCATGCAGTTAAGATAAATAGAGCATAAATTATAACACTTGTTTAGCGCTTATGTCCTAAAGTGAATAGGTTTTATAATTTCTTACCGTACAGCACCGTCTTTTGCTCTGGAAGCTGTTGCAGGGTGTGAATTAGTGATCTTCAAAGTTCAGTCTTGAATTGGTGATGGATTCTTGGGACCTAAGGAACAGCCACCTGTGGAGAAGGATAAATACTTTGCATAAACGGGATCCATGAAAGTTAGGGGTGATTGTCATCCTGAAAATGAGCAAAGGTGTGCTCTAAGGAAGGGTCGAGTTTTGCTTTAATATGAGTGGCATCCAACATTATGGTGCATTTCCCTTGTATTTTTAAATATGGACCTGAGTTCATATCCCCTTCACTAAAACACTCAGAACAGACAAACACTGACTTTAACCCATAAAGATCAGTACTACTTTTATGGCAGTCAAATAAATTTTGACAGCCAAATGAATTTTTCTCTCTATTTAACCTTTCTTAAGCCATTTATCACTATTTATTATAATATTATCCTCTATATTTAGCTTTTTTTCCCAGTGAAAATCAGATATTTTCTTATATTTACTTTACTGATCATGTAGATGTTCACAAAGGCTCAGATTATAGTTGAGGGTCATTAGATCAGAAACAGAGAAAACTGAACAAAAAGTGACTTTTTCAGTAAATACATTATTAACTGAACATAAACCCAGTGTGTCCATCCACTGTCGTTGATCCAACTCCATGGGTTTTACTGGTGAATCAATGTTGTAGAAGATGACGGTGTTTCCACGGTAACTACGGAGCCTCTGAACGTCCAAATGGGTCATATCTGATGACCATGAAAAGATGAAGAACTATATTTTACACCAATTGTTGATTATTGATAGGGTTAGTGGATCAACAGGTATTAAACATTTTAAATCAGTAGATGGTTTTGTTTGATAGTGGATGTTTGAGTCTTATGGGTTAATACAGTACTTGTTTGTTTTTGCTTGACCAGAGGGGTTGGTCAGGGGCTCTTCATTTGGTTGCAATTTTACCACTACATGCCAGTAAATATTACACACTGAACTTTGGTTTTATTTCAACATAATGTGCAAAAAGAATTTATATGTCCCCATTTCTAAAAGTGTGTTTCTCTATGCATGGGTAACTTTGACTGCAGAGGTGTGTCCCTCCTAACATGTACAGAACATCTCCGAGCTGCTGAACATTCATGTTTATCAAATTAAGCCCCTAAGTAAGTTTTTCAGAGGTTAAAAGGCTTAAACACTGTCTCCATTTTGCAGTGACCCCTGACGTCAGGCTTCAACACTTGCTGTCCAGTTAGTAATTCAGATAATGAACGTGTGTGTTGTCCCGGTCCTCCATCCAAAAGAGGGATCCCTTAGAGTGCAGCATGTCACATTTGGCACAGGAAGGCCTGAGCCCAGCACATTTAATTATCCAAGCTGTCTTGGCATTGGATGGGAGGGGGGGACACACACAGTGACGAGTCATCAACATCACCAAAGGGTGCGGTGCTGCTCACTGCCGTACTGTTCATCTAAAACTTAACGGGATGGGAAGGGGATCCCTTTCTACAGAAGTTTGTCGCTGCATGATTTTATCGATCAGCTAAATATTGCAGCAAAAATGAGTGCAAGCATTTAAAAGCTTTTCTTGTAGAAAGGTGTGTTCACAAACATAAGGTGTGGCAGACAGGAGGTAAGGGGGGGGCAGACTTCACATGCAGGCATCACTGCTATACTATGTGTAGTTATCATTCAAGTCAATATGCCTGAGTGAATGAAAAAAATGACTGTTGCTATGAAAAAAAGCAAAGTTAGGAGAAACAGTTTGGAAGAAACCATTCTGACATCCCTCTCTGTAGCTGCCTGCATGTGAGGAGCCCACCCCACCTCAGCTGTAATGAGGAGAGCCCAGTCCAGGCAGCCAGCAACCAGCGCGTCTGTGCCTACCAATAGGCATGCTCGGCTCAGGCTCTGTGCAGTGCTCTCAGTCTCAGCAGCTGAAGCTGGGCGCAGGGGAACTGCGACGGCCGCGCCAAGCATCTTCCCAGGTATGCGTCTGTCTGTGCCGCTACGCCCTAATCCGCCTTTTGCAATGCTCTGTCATGTTTTGCTGCATGAATGTCTCCTGGTTTTCTGGTGCCTACAAACTGGCTTAAATTTCTTAGGGAGGGGTTTGCTGTGTCTTCTCTGTAGCTCACGTAGCCTCCTCTGCTTGTACGGTAGCGCAGGGCAGCGGGTCTTGGTAAACACACAGTCAGCGAAGACGCATCTGCAAAACCTCGCTCGTTAACCGCGCGTCAACTTGCACACACCTCAAAATGTTCGCCCTTCGACAGATCAGCGCCTTCAGCCGCTGCCGCTGCTGAGGCGTGGATGTGCGCTCGCTGCTGTACTGCGTGCATTTGTCGGGGTAAAAAAAAAATTGCAACAGGGTTATGATTTGGCCAAGCGGCTTTCGTCAAAACATGACCGCTGAGTATATTTTCAACTTACTGTGCGTGCAGGCGGTGTTTTTTTTTTTTTTTTTTTTTCTGTGCTAAAGCGCTGGACTTGCGGTACTGGGCGAAGCAGGTATTAGGGGCTGATTTGAAAAATCATTTCATAGCAGTCAATTTAATGTAGGCTGTGCCATATAACACTGCGGTAGGCTATAGCAAGGCTAGAGTAGGTCATACTGTATCCATGCATAGACGGATATCCACCAACACTGATTTATTATTGATAGCATGTGTTATGATACAACGGCTCTATTTCAGATCATTATTCATTCATACTGTGAGTTATCATCCAGGGGGAATGATGCTGAGGGAGATGTTTTTCTGGGAATTAGACAGACTTAGTTGAGACCAAGTGCTATTTATTATATCCGCGCTGAACATGTGCTTTAAATGAGTTTGCATATGCAGTTTTTTCCATGATTGGCCTGATCTGTGCTGCTCTGTTTTCCCTGTCACTAGGTAAGATGTAGGTACACTCCCTTAGCAGTTAGGGTGGTGCTGCCTGCTTGTGCTGATGTGTTACAGTGGCCACTACCTGTGCATGTTAGGCCTGGATGTACATTGGTAGGAGTGTGTGTGTGTGTGTGTGTGTGTGTGTGTATGTTGGGGGGGGGGTTCTTCTTCATCTCTGGTAGGAAAGCAAGTTGGGTGGGTAGTGGCCAGAAAAAAAAAAACCAACACATTATCTTTTTTAAAATCAAATAATAAAATAAACACTCAACAACCCAACCTGAAGTTGTTTCCAAACTGCAAAAGGAAACCTCTCCAAGAAACCTCCTCACATCAGAATTGATCAGAAGGAATGGGCGCAACTGTTTAATAGTGCAATTTGTCGTCTCATCAGTTTTTGTAACAACTGACCTTATTCTTATGACACACAAAAGGACACAACTATTGTATTCCTCGGCACATCAATAATGTGCATTCAATTGTGTTGTAATTATTCATAACAGGAGTTTTGTTGTTGCTATGTAAAAGACTCACGTGCCTCATTCTCACTGCAATCATTTGAAGCTGTGACCTTGTCAAAAAAGGGCCAGTGTGTGCCTGTTCGTTGTGATAAAAACTCTGTGTTAAGGCAAGGAGGACACTTTTCCCATGTTGTTACTGGTCACGAAGTGTATGAATTTGGCTAATTCAGGAGGATTATTTATTTATTTATTTTTTGCTGAATTTACTAGTTAATTGCTTACCTCCACTTGAAGAGCCACAGATAGTTGGACTTCTAGTGAAATGCTGATTTTAGAATACTGATTTTTGGGGGGATTTTCAGCTTAAGCTTGTGTACTGAAGTGAGTTACAATGACATTTACAAATTAGCTAATCCATTTTCACATGTGTTGTCCTTGAAAATATGGATGCACAGACACAGTGTGGTCTTAAAGTGGAGATTTTCTGCTGAGCTGTATACATCTGGATAGTATTAATTATTATCTCCAGGCTATAGGCTGGTCTGAAGTGTTACAGTAAATTGTATGGTGTGAAATAAGCTCCCAGACCCGAGGCAACTTCCAGCTGCACAGTGGACAAAGTTATGGAGTAAGAAATGTTAAGGTCACCTTAAGGTCAAGAGAGGAGGAGGCATTTTTTACAATCCATTTCAAAGAATAAATCCTTTTTACAACAGACTACTATCCATTAATTGTACTCTAGAAGTATGAACAGTTGTACAGTGGTCTAATTTCTTAATACCTTTTTTAATGGGTCCAGAGTGTGAGATTTAGATGGATCAAACTGCAGAAATGGAATATAATACTAATAGTTGTGTTTTCATTAGTGTATAATTGCATAACAATGGGACCTCTTGTGTTTTTATTTACGTTAGAATGAGTTGTTTATATCTACGGGGGGAGCATGTCACTGTTCTTGGAGTTCACCATGTTTTTATAGTTACTTAGAATGGACCTGCATCTTCTCATTCTTTCTTTTTTTTTTTTTGTAGCAGATGGTGTCCAGTATTCAAGTGAATTTCTGTCATCAACTATCAGAGTGAATATCACCAGAGTGAGCAAAACTATAGTGAGTGGCCACCATAGGGGAGGGTGAAAGGGTAGTCATTTATTTAGCAACCTACAACTTCATCATTAAACATCAAATGCTGAACCTTGAAAGTTGCAGCTCAGTATAAAGTAATTTAATATTATTGCAAACATGCACATACAGGAAATGTATACATTACAATCTACATTTAAAATTCTACACTAGCCTATGATACAGTGAATGCATAGCTTGTATAAATAATGAATATGTATATTTATTGTTTTCAATAGCTTACATGAATAAGGAACAAACAGTTTAATGTAAGCCAGTGTAAATGTAATAAAATATGAATGGTTTTACTTTAAAATATCTGTTACTGTGAACAAATCTCACTGCTGTTAATGTTTTTCTGCATTAATGTCTATTCTATGTAAGCTTTGTGACAAAAAAAGATATATCTGGATCACATAAGTTACATGACATACCTTTTAGGGTGACAATTCAACATCTGTCCAGGGACTGCAGATGAAAAATAGTCATTAGGGTAACTCTGGGGCATTTACAGCAATGTGAATCAATGTACAATGTCCCTGTTAAATAAATAAATAAATAAATAAATAAATAAATGTCAACAGTTTATATCTTGATGTGTTCATAAACATGAATGAGGGCTGACTATCATCTTAAAAGTCCATTAATGTCAACAAATGGAGAGAAAAAAAAAAAAAAAAAAAAAATATATATATATATATACACACACACACACACACAACACACACACACACACACACACACACACACACAACAGTATTTTCCACTTCCCCTTCAGTCTCTGTAGTTCTTAGCCCAAAGTTGGTTCCTTTTGATGTAACACAGATGTTATTGACTCATTCTAAGAGAACTAACACAAAACAATTCTCATTTTGTGTCATTATACGTCAATAAAAATATAATTCTGAATATAATATTCCATTTCTGTGACTAGATCCCTTTGAGTCCTTTTTAATGAAAAATAGATGTACATGATGATTGTCATTTTGGCCAATCTTATTTAAAGGGAGGTAAATGGTTAAGCCTATTTGTTTTGGTGCATATTGACTTGGTGTATATATATACTATTTATACTATTAATGATGAAATGAACTGCATCGTCCATGTTTACTATAATGAAGAACATATTACTCAAAGCAATGATATTGGTCTGTAATGAAGTGCTCTTAATAGATTATGAACAACAGAAATGTATCTTTAGCATTAGCGCACAGAAATAGGCTGTATTAGGTAATGGATAAACGCACAATACAGGGGATTTTTACTGTAGTTTGACTCTGTATAAATGAAACACAATACTTATTAGTGCTATGAATTCACAATTGGTTTTAGTCCACAGGGTCAAATGTTGATATTAAAAGAAATAGAAAATACCACTAGACTTTTTTGGAGCTTCTGTGTGGCAGCATCTAGTGGTGAAGTGACAGACTGCAACCCACTGAAACCTGCCTCTCACCATTCCCTATAGTGACTGCAAAACTTCCAGAAGTCCCTCTTTACAGGAAGAGGTTTTTTCCATTGTGGGATTTAAAAAAAAAAATCTTTGGTTCACACTCAAACACAGTAGGTGATGGTAAAGCACTTTCATGCTGGATGACTATTATAACAAAAAAAAGAAACATAGTAGAAACATGGTAGATTTCAGGAGATGCAGCCTGGTCCCTCTGTAGATATGAAGTTATTCTAAGGGTGCAAAAGCAAAACTCTTTTCATTTTTGTGTGATTATACACCAATTAAATGATCATTCTGAATATAATATTACATTTCTGTGATTAAATTCACCTAAGTCCCTTAAATACACTGGACCTTTATGATTACTCTTCATTATTGTTGGTAAAGTCCATACACTGAACACACTTACAAATACAACAGTATGGTGAAAGTGGAGTGATTGGCTCTACTCAGTTATTATGATTAATTTCTTATACATTTTTATACAAAGATCTATATATAAAAAAGTAGAAAGGGAGCTTTGCATTTTCTGTTAAAAATAAATGTTTGCTATGATCATGCCTTCTCTTTATTAAAGTACCAGACATGGTATGCACTAAGCCTGTTCGAATGCTTACGTTTGGATTCAACAATGTGCTTATCGTTTAACTGACACCTTTTTTTATGGGACATGAATAGCGGGCCAGTATTCAAGCACAAACATGATTAGCCAAAACGCTAATGTGTGCAAAGCCTTTGATCACGGCGTTACTGTTTTATAAGCCATTCGCTGTCATCTCCAGGCAGGACAGACTGTTATAGCCACTAATTAATATATCAGACAGGCAGGGCTGCTTTTGCATTCGCACTCACACATGAACACACACATGAACTCACAAACAACTGAGGCTCTTCACACTGAAGTTTAAAAAAAAAAAAAAAAAAAAAAAAACTTTAAAAAAATCTCATTTGATTTCGTCTCTTTTGTTTCTTAACCTATTTTTAACTTGCCTTTTTCAGTCTAAACTCTGCTTTTTTTTTCTCAGTTATGCATTATCTAGTATCTTTTGTTAACACTGCATGTTAGACTTCAACTTTGAACTGGGTGTTATAAATCAGGAACTGAATTACTTAAATAACATGTAATCAATGATATTTTTCCTGACACCATTACCATAGAAGAAATACTGGCAACTAATGGCCTTTCACAGTGAATGCTGACACACAGCACAGAGAAAGTGGGCAGTGTAGATTATGTGAAGCAGATTAGACTGAATAGTCCCTTTTCCTTATGTTTCTGGGCTCAGAGAACGTATGGTTATTAATAAAATATAACCTCTTAGCTTAATTTAAGATTGAGGCATTTTATTATATGTAACACACAAAGAGTCGCTCTTGTTCTTGTACCAGCATTGAACTAGGCCCTCATTAAGAAATATCAATTGGACTGAAAATAGATAAGGTTTTTAAAAGAAGTGGAGTGCACCTTTACACAACATACTTTTAAATAAATCATATCTGTGTACAAGACGGTAGGGCTGTGTATTGACAAGAACCTGGAAGTATAAATACAATCTACTTATTGACATACTGTAGTAGTCTAAGAAAGCTGTTATATAAATATACAAAGTTCTAACTTTTTTAATGCAATCAGTGCTTTTACATTGTTTCCTGTGTATGTTGTGGATGAGATTTGCAAATGGTTGAACATATTTCATATTCATTATTTAAAATTGATGTAGTTTAACACTGGTCAGCTGTATTGAGTCTAAGAAAATATCTTTACACCTGGATATCATAGTATCATACTTTTTGATACTGAGTCCATTCTCAAAAATACTGCATCCATTTTGAATTAATACTTAACAGGCAGTATTTGTGTCTGACATTCAAATACATTGACAAAAATTTACCAAATTTTCGGGAAATCTATTCAATAAATCAAGCACTGTTATGACACTATTAACAACTGGTTTGTCATCGTCGTTTTGGTCATCATCATCATCATCATCATCATCATCATCATCATCATCATGGTTTGAAAGTTTGCCAGTTATATGTACTATTCCATTCTTTCTCAAACTGCCTTGTTGAGATGTGACTGAGAGATGACAGATGTATCTACTTTGACAAAATCTTGAAGC
Source organism: Sphaeramia orbicularis (assembly GCF_902148855.1). NCBI lineage: Eukaryota > Metazoa > Chordata > Actinopteri > Kurtiformes > Apogonidae > Sphaeramia > Sphaeramia orbicularis. Next base: position 4,145,653 of record NC_043973.1, read on the forward strand.
TGCTTCTGAACTGGTCTGTTTGTAAATGTAAATGTTTCAAACTTGTCAACAGTTTGTCAAAACCATGGTGTAACATTTATTTGTGCAGCTCTTGATACATACCATTTTTTTTTTGCCATTTCAATCTATTTTGATTATCTATGTTGGTAACTCAACATTGTTGTCAATTTATTCATGCAGACACAGAATTATTCAATTAATTGTGCTTATTTGCAATGACCTTTTATTGGTACACCAACTTTTCCACTTGTCCCAAGTATGAAAAATTTAACAAACAAATAAACCCAGCTGGACAGAAGCCCATCTCTTGGTTTATTTTATGTTGTGACTAAATTGTAGCGTATAATGTTACAGGGGCTGTAATAAATGCAAATGTACACTATTTTAATACATAAAAACCAAACTGTTTTAGTCAGATTTTATGCATAGGGTGATGTGTCGTTTAAACTATGACGGATAAATTAAGTGAGATTCAGATTTGTAGAATAGATACCTATATATAGTAATACGTCACAATTTAATGTGTAGTAATCTTTGTATCGTGATATGTATCTTCACATCCGATTCCTCCCTGTGCACAGCCCTTCCCCATTCACCAAGTGTTCTGCATAGTCCATGATGTAAACGTAATATATGAACAAATCTCCAGCAGGAATGTAAACATATGCAAACAAACCCTGTCTTCTAACATCGGCTAATGTGTTGACCATGACACATCTTCATTGTAGGTGCATGCACAAATAATCCTTTTCACATGTTTCCTTTTCCCCTCCCTTGTGCTCCCTTCAGTGATGGCCTCTGCTGAGCAACCGTGCACCAGCTTCCACCAGCAGCACTGCGCATAAGGCAACACACCCACCTTTGCCCTCCTGCCCAGAAGTGAGAGAGACACCACAATGTACAGTGTGGAGGACCTCCTCATTTCGCATGGATATAAATTGCCCAAGAGCGGCCCTCCGTCTGCCACGCCTTATGACAAGCGTCCTGCTGACTGCCAGCGTGAACTTGTGGACAACAGGGCTGGCCGGGGGACACTGAACGGGTATGAGGTGGACCGGGGGGCATCTATCACAGGCATCTATGGCAGCAGGCAGGCACTGGTGAAGGGCTACCCCGCCATAGACAACGAGAGCGGAGAAAGGAACCAAAGGAGAAAAGAAGCCGGCATCGGTATCCTAGGTGACGCTCAGCCCTTGGGTGATTCTCTTGCTACAGATAGTGGGTGAGTGTTTTTTTTTTTTTTCCATGTCTCTTGCAATCCCCACACCCTTTACGTTCTTCTTTTTCCCCCCTTCTCACTGGGGCCCTTTGGTATTGCATGCAAAACTGAGTCTGCACTGCGTAGGGTTTTTTTCCTTCCTCCTCTTTCCTTCCCCTCCTTTCAGAGCTGCAGAACACTGTGGCTGCAGCAGCACCACTGACACATCTTATGCTGGGATATGAGGAATTATGAAAGGTGCCTTTGGACTCGTTGGAGTTGTTTACATGCCTGTGTGGAGAGGTGGCTTATGTCTCTGTGGAGCCCACCCATGCACTGGTATCGTCTTGCAGCCTCCACCAGGCAAGGCAGATGTAAACAGCAGCACTAGACAGTAAGCAAACTGAGGAGCACTGAACATGCCTCAAGACAGGCGTGTAATCACTCCACGTAAACACTGGCACACTGAATGACGCCCAGCACGTGCTCTGTGATGTAAGCATGTTGCTGGGCAAGTGTGCACAGCGCGGCTCCCCTCAGCCATACAGTAGCATATGCTGCTGAGGATGATCCATTGACATTGCTGCTTAAATTGAATGAGTCAAGTGACTACCAGTGGTTTTGTGCAGTGCAGATATGAAATGACTCTCTTTAAAGTGATCACATATTTCATCCAGATATGAGTTCTGTGTTTTTGATATTTTGCAAAATTGTACTGTAAAATGTCTGTGAGATATTTTTATCATTATATGTCTAATGATAAGTCTTATGGAACTGCAATCTGCAAATCACTGTCCTTATCTGGCTGTTTCATAAATCTACCCCGGATAAGGTAATTGATTTACTTTATTTCAGTGGTTACATTTCTATTCCAGCAAAGATTACAACATACATGCTTATTCAATTATAAATAACTGACTACTGCTCGGGGAATATTAAGTGGTATTCAAACGGCTTCTCTATATGTTACAACAACAATACTACCAGGAATGTAGCCTGTTGAACAATTAAAAAATTAAATGTAATAACATATGGATATTTTTCATTTAAAATATCTGTTACTCTTAACCAATCTACTATTCTACTACTACCAATCCTTCTTAATGTGTTTTGTCTATTTTATGTAATCTTGCAGAGAATGCAGAGAGGCAAGGATGTGATATTTTATGCTTAAATTGTAACTGTGTGGTTTTTTGAGATAATTGTTTTGGCAGTGCAACATATATTCCAGATATATCATGCGCCTAAGAGCTGAAAATTAAAACCATTACTAAAATTATCTCCAGGCAGCAGTGTTTTATCACTCTAAAGTGGAACCACTGTTATGAACATGCCTACAGTTACTCACCATGCAGTTGCCATTTGATGTTAGTTTTAGCAAAATTACCGGAATCGCTGAGCTATTCTCCCTAGCAACAATCAAAAGGGATGTCTTTTTTCTCAGTGTACCCCAAGCTAAACTACATGTTTTATTCTGACACACTGAAGCAGCGTTTTCTAAGTTTATAATTTATGAGAAGGTCGTGCTGTATTTCCAAAAAGGTTACATCCTCCTAACTGAATTATGTGATCAATTACACAGAGAAGAAGGAGGTACACATGATTTTGCGTCAGATCAGGTAATGGAATGTTTTTCCTTAGACTTTCTTTAAGAGCTACAGCCACCGTCCAGACGACCAACTTCCAAGATAAGGTCAGCACAATTTAATATGCAGATCATATTGCAGTGGCATCACGGTTTCAAGACGTCTTCAAGGAAGCAGCTGACTTAAGCACTTCTGTCTCATGTGCTGGCTCTACTCAATTAAGTTCTGTTGTAAAACCAATATTGCCAAAGCCAAAATATATGATTGACAGGAGAAGGATACTGCACAAGCAGGATACAGTATAAGATTACAGACTTAAAATGACAACATTTCCAAAGGACGGTGTAAGTGTTGCTATGCTTATGTCTTCTAATCATTTAATAGATTATGATAATGTTTTTTTTTTGGTTTGCTCTATATGTTACTCATCACATTTAATGCCATATTTTTATTTCCAAAAAACCAAACAAACATTTCATCAGTTTCTACACTTAAAATTCAGAACTTTTGCCCCTGATTTAAAATGGAAATATTATTACTTCTGTCAAAGTGTAATTAACTTATTTTCCTGGCACAAAACAGTGTTTGTGTGATGTGTTGAAAATTAAAGGCGGGGTAAGCAAATCTTGATATTTTAACACATCCCTCCTTTCAGTCCACTGTCAGAAGCTTGGCAACCAAAATTCCACCTTGCCTTGTGCCGAAGCTTCAAGTTTGTATTATATTATTCATCAGTATATTTAGACCACTTGGTGGATCTGAAGAAAACATGAGGGGTGATGGGGGTGACCACGATGCAAACAAAGAACTATTTTAAAAACCATTTAGAAATTTTCGCTACTTACTAAATGGTACCACATACAGCTTTATTAGAAAAAAAAATTATATTAAGTTGGGTAATGTATAAATACACTAATTAGCAGGTCATCTGGCTAATTAGCAGCAAGATAACCTATTGTGCCTAGGTTATGCTAATAGCTCTCCAATTATGCAGAGGTAACGTCAATAAAAAGTTGCTTAATCAAGTCCCTTGAGAGAATATTAGTACAGCTTATTAATCATAACTACTCTAGTAGAGAGCTCGGTCCAGCTCAAAAGGTGAGCAAGATGTCTGACAATCATAGCCCACATGGCAGACATCAAATCCTTTCACAATATTTTTTTAAAAATCAACACAAGTACACTTTTTAGAGAGTCCAAAAAAAAGCAATAAGATCTAATCATCCAATTGAATTGCCAGCATCTAATGGCAGTCGGTGGTATTACACACTAACTGGATTCCAGCCCACTCAGCAACAGGGAGGCGTATTCCAGCCTGGATTAGTCTTGTGTGGATGAGCCAAAACCTGTGTTGTGTACAAACATCATTTTTTTCAGCACATACACAGAACAGTATAGCTAGTGGATACTGAGGAGATATTCCCTGAATTTGAAAAAAAAAAAGTGTATTGATTGGAATTGCTAGCTCTGCCTTTCATGACTTTGTGTAAAATTTAAAAAAGCGTCAGACCTGACAAATACTGTAACTTAATGTCATTCTCATTTGTTTAAGGGTAAATGTTTTAGTAACAATAAGCCTTTCTTCATTTACAGGTTCTATGATGTTCCTAGTTTAACTTACTCAGAACCACTGAGCCATGATGAGAGGGATGTTTCCTATTGGCGGAGGAGAGGACAGGACTTCAGCATCCTTCTGGACTATGCTGATGGCAGGGAGCTGAGGGCCTCTGCTGCTGCATGGAGGCCACAGGCCCTATTAACAGCAGAAGAACACAGGGCCGAGAGACAAGCGCAGCAGCTATGGGAGGACATTTCATGGCTGCGGGACCCCGATTCAGCCCCTGGTCAGTTAAGAGTAACTGGGGAGAGGAAGTGCCAGAGCCTTGGTACAGAGGAGTGGAGGCCCGCTGTGGGCCTGGGCAGACAATTGTCAGATGGGGATGGGAGAGGTGGGCTCAGGACCAGTACCGTCTGAGGACACCTGAGGGATTTTTCACCCTAGAACTAAAGCAAGTCTCAGTCTCTTCCCGAGTTTTTGTCACCTGATGGAAATGACCTGTAGAGAGCTTATTCCATCCAGGCCAAGCCTACCTGATAGACAAAGGCTAAGCAGTACTGTCTTCTCTGGGCCTTATAGTAGGTATGTCTACAGCGGTGCTCTTGGCAGGGACCGATGGGGCAGGAATGCCGGGCCAAGCAGCCATGTTGCACTTTTACCAAAGCCCGGTTCAGCAGGCCTTTAAAGCCTCCGTCCTATGAGATTCACCAGCAGACAATGGGTAGCGCAGAAATGCTCGCTATAGGACCAGGGTGCCAAACAAAAAGACAGGTCTATCTATTATACTAGGAGTGAGAGACAAGACTATTTCGCACAACACTCTGCCATCTCTGGAATGGAGCCTCCAGGCTACATCCCACCCCCATCTTATAAAAGACCCCCACCCCCTAGAACAGTTTCAATTAACCGGAATGAAATGGCAAATCTAAGATGGAGAGCAGAAGCTTTGCAGATGCCTATGTCAGATCCTGGAAGGTGGTTTTCCAGACAGACAAGTACTTCGTGGCTGGAACATTATGGAGATCGTGGTGCGTCCTACGGAAACAGGTGCATTCTGGACATGAAGAACAACCAAGTCATGCCCGTCAACTACCCACTGAAGACCCAAGAGTGAAAACAAACCTCAGGAGGGCCTAGCGGAAATTCTCTCACTGACTCAGACAAGATCCGAAACGTCAACAAAGAGATTCCTTCCGCTAAGACTTTAGGACAATCTACACTTGATAGTGCCTTTCCTCCCCAACAGGGGCCAGCTCTTAATACTGACAACCGCAAAACAGCTCTCAATGACAACGACAGCAGTAATCGATGGAGCAACAGGGGAATCAGAAAAAGTGAAAGTGCAGGTCCAGAACAAAATCGTAGTCAGTTTTTTCCCTCTTCAATTCTAGGTAAACCACCCCCTCCCCCATGTAAGTCGGTTGACCAGGGTGTCTCTGAAATAGTGACAGAAGTAAAAAAGGTGGAACAACCTGAACCACCTGAAAAAGACAAATCCAAGAATCTAAAAAAGAGACTTAGTGAGACAATTTTTTGTTTGGTGTCTGTCCCTGTAACTCCGCAGCTCACAGGTACAATTCGTGATCAAAATAACAACAATGAAAAGTCACCAGACCCGGCGGATAGTCCTAGTAACAACAAAACTGGCCATTTAACAAACCAAAGTCTCCAAAGCACATCTTCAGCTGAGGCTGAGCTGCAAGCACTAACTGGTAGCATAGCAAGCAGCAAAACAAGCAGCAGAGCAAGCAGCAAAATGTTTAAAAAAGTATCCTGTAGACCACCTAAAAACCATTACAAGGAGCTGAAATTGTCAGGATCCTGGCCTGCAAACCAGTATCGAGACCAGGAAACACAAACAAGCCCAGAGGCCCGGAAACCTGCCCCTGATGACAAGGAAGCACAAGATCCTGCCGCCCAACACTGAAGTTCCACCTGATAGCAGCAGTGTGTGGGCACTGCCTTCAGTTTTCCTATAAAGGGAGTGAAGAGCCTAAAACTGTCCAGCAACAGCGCCTTTTCCCTAACCGCCACTTTCTCCAACCAGCTGAACAAGAGCACAGCTCAGCAGCCAGCAGTACCACCCTCAGGAAATGTGGAGGAGACCAAACCAGCAGCAAACAGTGGGAAGGAGGCATTTGACCAATTTGTGATTAAACCAGCCAGCCAGCGAACATGGGATGCTGTGAAAGAGCTGGAGAACATCAAAAAAGAAGTCCAGGATCAACAGCAGCAGAGCAGCAAGCAGCCCAGCGTTGACAAGTGCATAGAAGACCTCAATGAGGCCTACAAAGACATCTTGGAGCTAGGCACTGCCAGCAATAAAGCCCCAAATGGTTCTGTTCAAATTCCCGAGCGTATCAAAATCCGATTGACATCAGAACCTCTCAACAAGCCCAGCAGCTTGCGGCGTAGTGCAGTTAGTTGGTCTGTTGATCCAGAATACAGGGAGGTTAAAAGCGCCTTCTCCAGGCCTGCGACAAAATCAGTAACTTTCAGCAAGCAGCTTAGGGAGGAGCTCCCTGTCCCGCCCCGAGAGACAGGCTTTAGAGAATACAGGGTTGTTGCGCATCTTTCACGTAGACGAAGCAACGATGGAAGGACAGTAAAACTAGACTTGCCGGATGAGCCTATTGAGACACCACTTTGTGACTTCAGTCCAACTACGCACACCACAGCAGCAGAGGTGCCATGGGCAGATAGACAGCCCATGCAGGACGCCTCTACGCTCACTAGTCCTCCTGACTATGAGGACATATGCCAGGCTTTGCGTCAGTCTAGAGACTCAACAGATGTCAACAAAGCATCTACAGGGACGTCTAAACCTGGTGATGAGACTATTCAAGATCTAGGTGTTGAATCAGAGGAGGAATGCCCTATTTGCAAAAGAGAACTTGAGAATCAGATGAGACAGGGCCCACTGCCTCCACTTCATGAGGAGAACAGCTCAGACAGCTCAGCCAATCAAAGCAGTCCACCGCAATGTGCTGCATTAGAAAGTCAAGCAGAGGATACAAAAACACAGGACCCAAATGACTCAAACTTGAATAAGTCAGGGTCTGACCTGTGTGCTGAAACAATGGAACAGCATTTACTGACAGAGGAAAATGTGGGTGGGGGTGAAAAAACAGACAATGCTCAAGTAGAAAACCTGGACAAATTGTGTACAGTTAATCCTGCTGAAAGCATAGCAGGGAGTGGATCTACAGAGGAGGGGGCGTCCACAGTATTAGTGACTGACGTGTCTACAGACTCTCAAGTCACAGAGGAACAGAGTGTTAGTGAAGGAGTGAGGGAAAAAGGGGAATGTGAAGGAAAGGAAGCCATTACAGGAGAAGCATCTGAAGGCAGTGCAGATCAACAGAGAGCTGAAGAGAAAAGTGAGCGTGAGGGACAAGACAGTACAGTGACGGACGACAAGCAGGAGCAAGAGAAGAAGCCATTTGCTGTCCCAGAGCATAGACTTGGTCTAAAGACTCATCTGGGACGAGACCACCCAGGGTTACCGGAGTTTCCACCAGACAGACTGCCACTTTCAGTACCCCCAAACCTCGATCGCAGGCTTTCTCTTAGCTTGGAGGGTGAGAGGAGAAGCAGGGGCCTCACCTCTCGAATCGAAGCCCTGCAGAACAAACTTGCTATTTCTCCAGGCCGAGTGGCAGTTGAGCGACTGTCACGGATGAGGGAGGTGGACGTTATGTATCGTATGAGACGCTTGAGCATCAGGAGTACTGACTCTGGGGAAGGGGAGACAGAGGCAGAGGGCGAAGGCGAGGGCGAGGGCAAGGGTGAGCGAGTAGAAGAAGCCCTCCTTACCCCTCAAACAGACAATGAAAATGATCAAGAGGTCACTCATTCACATCAGGTCTCTGAGGAGACAGGGCTGCAAGCTGAGGAGGAGTCATCTCACTCAGGTAAGAAACTACAGATTGGAGATGGATACAGTGGATTTCTGTGTGAACTCTTTGCAAGTTACAAAAGCCGACTGCATTCCCAAAAGAAAGCACCTTACTTTGTAATTATGATTTACTAGCTTGTAATGAATACACAAAAATAGACAGCACAGTGTTATTATGTGATAAAATCTCATAATTACAAGATTAGAGTCCTGAAATTATAAGAAAAGTTAAATCTATTTGTCAGTCATTGTCTCATAACATAGAAACTACTCGAAAAACAAAAAAGATTTGCCACAGAAATATTGATATAAAGAACCAGTAAAAGTAAAATACAAAAGATATATTATTATTATTAATTATTATTATATATCATTGTTGTTGTTGTTGTTGTTATTAGGCCTATTATTACTTATTAATAATAATAATGTACACCAATTTTTAAAAAAAATCATTTTTATATCCCTATTTTATGTAAACATTTTTCTGCATTTTCTTCAACACTTTCCACATGACAATTATTGATTACTAGACTTAGCTGTTCTGATAATTTGCAAGATCTTGATGTCATTCAGAGATATTTTCTCATAATTCACTTGTCAAATAATTGATATCATTTATCTTTTTAATGTATAGCAACCCACAATTATGATGTAAGGTATCTTTTCTTTTGGCAAAGTAATGTGCACCCCTGTTGTTTCTCCCTTAAGTAAAACATGTATCTCTCTTGTACTTGTTTAATGGGTCATATATTTGCTCTGCCCATGTCCACAGACCATAGTGATGTTTTGAGATTAAATATACAATAATATATTATGTGTGTGTGTGTGTGTGAAATTTACTGATGGCAGAAGAATTCAAAATGTTAATTGGAAGTTAAAATTTTATGGCCATTTGAAATCTAAGTCTCTGTGTTACAATAGTCATAATGTGCCCTAGATTTTGTTGAATCGTGCCTGAAACAATATCTTATTAATGTTTGTTTCCACTTCAGGGTGTTTCTATATCCATTGTTGTCAGAATTGAGGGAATTTTCAGTAAGGTTGGGCAATAAAATGATAATTATAATTCTTGCAACATATTTTTGTAATGCGATAATAATTTTCATGGCATACTTTTCTATTTTGTATAAATCATTATCTACAGCACACAAAAAAACACAAAAGTATTTTGCTGTTTTCCTGCAAAAACAATTAGAGAGGGTTGCAGTGGTGCTGGAGCCTATCCCAGCTACCACTGGGGGAAGGTGGGGTACACCCTGGACATGCCAACCATTCATACGTAGGTGCAATTTAGATCAACCAAGACAGATCCCATGCAGACATGGGGAGAACATACAACCTCCACAAAGAAAGGTCCCCCTTTTGACCGGTGTTGGAATCAAACCCAGGACCTGTGAGGCGACAGTGCTCCACTGTGTTCCCAAAATTATAAGTGTTGTGAAATTTCCATATCTAGTTTTGTGAAAAGTTCTACTGTTGGATTTTTATCTTGTGTCCTTTACGACATTTTCATCACATTTCATCTGTTATGAATAGTTTAAAACCACAAATAACAGTATGGTTTGAGAGGAATAGCAATTTAACAGTTACTGTAATAATTACCAATGTCATCTGATATGAAGATTTCTAATTTGACAACATTTCTGAACGCATCGCCCAGCCCTTGCTCATACCTACAACAAATTTATTTATTGTTCTGTTTTTTTTGTTTTTTTTTTGGCTTGTTGCTTTCTTTACTGTGTCAGATTTTCATCCATCCTCCCCTGTTTATAAGCACTATATTGTTCTTTTTCAGCTTAGATAACTGTGATAACTTACATATTAGACAAAACCAGCTGCAGAGGTAAATACCTTCTTATGTATGTTGTTTTTTCTTTATGTCCTAGAAGAACCCCATGATCCCAGTGGAGTGGAGACAGAGTAGAAAGACTGCGTCCATCATCTCCATCTGAGGTTTTTAGCTCCAACACTGTGACCTGGCTGCCTACTAGAATGCCTTCATCTCATCTTGACACTGAAATGGCCTTCTTGTCCGACAAGAGCATTGTGTACACCCTCACCCTCTGCGCTGCGTTGACTACTAAGAGTGCTGTTCCACTGCCAAAGGGAGGTGCCCCCTTTAACTTGCAGGGCAACTTCCAACCCTTTCCCCACCCTTTCCCAAACAGTCTCCCTAAACAAACTTCCCACCTTCCCGATCTGTCCTCCATCCCCGAGCCCATTCTCTTCTAGGGTTTCTACTAGTTAGTCTTCTTGTAGCGGCTTGTCCTTTCTATTGTATCCTCCCTATGCTTTTCTCATTGGCAGACATTATGCAATTCTGTCGCGCATACTAGAACTTCTGAAATGTCCATAGTGAATACAGTCAAGGCATTCTTTGCATATTGAACAAATCTTGTTTGTTTACGGGCGAGCTGTTAAGGATATGAATGTAAGCGATTCTCTTTTACTTACCTTAGACTTAGGAGGGTTAGTCTCACAACCTCTTCTGTTGCATTTAAACTACACCAAAATTAACTGCTTATCTGATTGTCGTGGTGAGGCGACAGCTGTTTGAGGACTGGAAAACACTGTCTCTGGCTTAAGAACTGTTTTTAATTTTCAGATTAGATCAATCAGCCTTTCTTTTTTTAAGGAAAAAAAATCAACAACATTGTGCCCTGTCTCATTGCTTTTGTACACATTGTAAACATAACCCCATAGGGCTCTTCAGTGAAGAGCTTTTCTATACTGTATAACATGATAGATTAATGACCTATTCTACAATGTACTGGTTCAAGCTGGAGGGGGAAGAGTTGCCTTTTTTAACTAGATGTGTTTCTTGGATTAGATCAGGTAAAATCCTGGGTTAGTGCCCTGATCAATCAGATGTAAAGCTCCCATTTCCAGGTAATTTCAGGAAGCAATAAAAAGGCACAGACTAAATTTAAGTGGTGGCCGGCAACTTTGATAAACATTTAAGATGGATATATGGATATAGCAAAAAAAAAAAAAAAAAAAAGAAAAAAAAAGATTTGTAGAGCAATATTGTTGTACAAACAGCTCAGTGGTGTAGTGGAGCTACCTATAGGAACCATTGTCAGGAGTTCTAATGCGAACATTTCATTCAAATCATATTACAGGGATATGGAGTTGTGTCAGGGTATTTGGGCGTTTAATAGGGGGTGGGTCCTTTACTTCATGGTATATATCTATGTTCATTCATCTGTACCGCAAAGAGACGTCATTTCATGGAATATATTTTTTTTTATCATCATAATTGTTAATCAGTTTCATAATGTACAAAATAAAGTATATTTTAAATATTTTAAGAGTATTTTGTATTTAACCATGAAATTTTATTTCTCCGCACTTCTATCAAGCTGAAAATATCATATGTCTGTATAGTATCATATTGAGAGTATACATAATTTTCTAGTGCTTTAAATCTAAGAGAGTGAAATGAAGTAGGGATGGCCCTGTGGTGTGCCTTGATCACACGGTTTGGTTTTCCACAAGCGATGGGGTTCATCACTGCAGGTGTTGACGCGATGGAGATTTTTTTCTGATTGTGCCATAATTTCCTCTTTGATAATGCTTCTTCATACGCTAACAGTTTGTTGTCGGACATTCCTTGTGGTATTTGGTAAATTATTTCCATCTCAGCTGTATTTCCCTATGGGTGTCAGATAAGGTCCATGTTGTATATGTGTTTGTTTGTTTTTTGTCTTTGTTATGTCTTCCAATTTATGTCATGTACTGTTTTCTTATGGGTTCCTCAAAACCTGTTTGGAAATAAATTTCAGTTAGATATTTAGTAACCCTTTCTTTTACAGTCCACTAATGCAGCATTTACCAGGTAACCATATGGTAAACTCTAGTATATTGGTGAGTAATTACCACACTTACACAAGCTGATGAATTTAGAAGAAAGAAGCAACACTTCTGTCAGAATATTCTTATATCATGTGTTTCTGCAGTTATTTCAGTTGCTATCTGTTATGGCCAAAAATGTGTTTTGTGAAGTTGTAGCTACCTTAATATTTTCACCAAATTGTTTGACATACTGTCAACCCACTGCTGAGATATTGCATTAAATCAATGGACAGCAATTGATGCCCTTGACCTTTGGCCACAACAATCTTTTCAGTTCATCGATAAGTCAAAGTAAATGTAAATAGTTCTTGAGATCTTATGTAATATGTAAAGACCATAGCTCAAATACTAAGAAAAATTTTACTTTTAAACAACTGACTAAATAATGTCCAGTTGTGAGCAATTTGAGTTTGTCATAAATCAAATATAATGGTCTACTTGAAAAGTAGATACCTCCACTAGTAAATCCCAATTCAAGTTAAAATTATAGCAGTTGAAGATACATGCACAGAACACAGCCTGTACTTAACAACATGTACAAACACCAGAGGAAAACTGGGACTGTGGATGTTATTTGCAATTAAAAAAACTTTTTCATTTTTAAGGTACATCTAATATTCTCTTTATAACAGGATGTAGCTATGAACAATAGCAATGCAAGACAAATTATTGATCGGAAAAACTATTCTATCATTTCTAGACAGCACACAATTACCAATATTTAGTCAATCTGATGTATAATAGTTGGTATTTGTATTTCAACTGTAGTTTCTCAGTATTACCAGTTAAATACTAGTATATGGGGGACTGTAACAGGAAGGTTGTTTTTTCTTTTCCTTCATTTTTTTCTTGTCCTTTTTAAATTTTGTCATTCAGCAACATGTTCTTTTGTGTAAAGGTTCTGCTGTCGCTATAACATTTTTGCACTAAAGGATAAAATGCAGACTTTTGGGTTTAAACCACATCTTTGCCAAAATGCGTTTTTTTTTTTTTCTTTCTCAAAAAACTGTGGATGTTTATTACACCTAAAATAAATGAAGGTCATTAAAATCTTAAAGCATTTTGGCCAAAAAAAAAAAAAAAAAAATGCAGTGATGTGGTTTTCCACAACAGCAGTGCTGCATTGGTGTAATGTATCAACAACAGACCTATAGGTATCCATCACTGTTTAGTCACTCAAAAAGATCAGTTAACTGTTATGTAGCATTTACAGTTGTAGCATTTGATCAACTCAGAAGTTTGTCTCAGTATTTTAAACATTTCTTGTAAATTTGGAAGTATCATATCGCCTTATTATGTGTGCATTACATTACACTCCAGGCAATGCCAAATACGTACTAAGCACTGTTTCATACCGTCTAGGTTTTTAAAGACAACTTATTTACTGTTCTGCCATCCCTCTAGCTGGAGAGGTAGAGTAGCATTGTGGATAGTTTCTGCTCTTCATGCTGTTTTATCTGTAGGAACATTGAATCAAAACTGTGAACTTCAAACAAAGCTAAAAGCATAGTTAAAGATAAAAAAAAAAACAATATTAATAAAAATTTTAAAACTACAGGATCAGATTCAGTGTTTCAAAGACAAGCCCATACGTCAGCATCACAGGGAGGACAAGCTGGCACACCCATAATTACTAATGCATCTCTTTTCAATTCATTTTTAAGACTGAAAGGCCTTGCCACAGTCTTATGTGTAAACTGCCCCTGATGACATTTAAATAGCTATTTCAGTGCATACGCCCCCAAATAATTGGCATGTCAGGTACACTTGAACATAGTGTCATTCGACTTTTTGTACTGCAGGTTATGTGCAACATGAAGTAATTATGCACACTTGTAATATTTTCTATTTTCATATGAGATTTAAGTGCTTTTTGTACTCACTGACATCTTTTTTTCTTCCTTGCATGAAATGCAAGAGAGAGGAGGAAAAAAAATGTTTTTCATAAAGTATATTTGCATTTGGTACTCCAATAGTATAACCAGTGGGCAAAACATTATGTTTCATAATTTAATTTACAAAACTATGCCAAGTATTTGAAAGCTATTTTTAGAGTAAATTAAAAGAAAAGTCATTCATTTTTTTCTTTTAAAACATGCCTTTATCTTTGTATCTATAAATATGAGCATAATCCATAGTCATATGATTGTGCTACTGTTGTATGATACTGCAGTCTGATTCATAAATAAACTCTTTGCATGAAAGTTGTGTTGTGATCAATTCAGGAACATCTACACTGATTGTAATTGTACATTTCTTGTTTTCACTATTTTAAATGTTGTTAGCCTCATAGCATAACTGCCTAAGTCATATTTTCATTTATCATTTCTAATTTTTTGGCCAAATTTAGATATCTACATAACTTTACTCTCCAACACTGCTGATTAAATTGATGGAGATTTCACAGTTTGGCCAAAATATGACTTAGGCAACCATGCTACGAGACTAACAATGTGTAAATTCTCTCTCTGTTACTAAAAAGAGCCTCAGTGGCAGCAGCAAAAATTATGTCATAATTGTCTCCTTTTCAATCTAAACTTGAGTTAAAACTGTTTTTTTTATGAAACATAAAAGCAGTATATGAACTGAATACATGTATACACATATCCACAAGTATGTGTATGTTTCGCACATGTATCTACACTTGCACAGTGGCAATCTGAGCCCAGTTACTTGGCCAGACTGTCACACTCTGCTCCATTTGTATGATCAAGCATTGGCAAAGAAAGACAGTACTTGAACTGAACTTGAAAAAACCTCCCAGCATGCACTCTTCAGGTTTGGATGGCATCCATTCTGAGGAACTTCAAATTCCTCAGTATGCTTTTTCCAAAAGAAGAATGAGAAGTTTGATTATTACTTACTCTTGTGTGATTGGGTATCGATTATTTGCAGGAAACTTCCAAACTTCTGTTTTCAGTGGTGTGCCCCAGGGTTTGGCAGGTGCTTCAGACAAGCACAACCTGAGAGTTCAGACATTACAGATTAATATAATACCTTCATGTACTAAGTACTTTACATATGTCCTGTCAGCACTAATGAACATGGTTGAAAAGCATATTTTGCCCAATTATCACCTAATTCCAATGATAAGGCAATAATTAAAATACAAACAAATTAGCTTGACAAAAACAAAAATATGTTACATCAGTTGAATTGCTTTTCAAAAGTATTCTGCGAAAAGACAAGTACAGATAATACTACTACAACTCTAATAATATAATAGTATAATAATAATAATAATAATAATAATAATAATAATAATAATAAATGCATGTTATGAAATACATTACTTGACGGGAATTGCGCACACCTGGAACAAAGTTTCCAAATCAGCTGCTCCTTACAACAAACTGTATTTGGTAAGTTTCTGTCCTACCTGTCTCTACTGAACAGAACAGAAATGTCCGACGATTCAACTTATAGTTGCAGTTTTATAGCTTTAAAAAAGTGATTTATTTATTATTTTTATTATTTATTATTATTTATTTTTATTTGTTTTTTGCACATGCTAACTAGCTGCTACACTTAGCTTTTCAACCTTTAATTAACGCTAATTTTTCAGCAACACATACAAAAGGACACCGGGATTAATAACTTTACAGTGATTTCCAATATAGCTAGTTGTAAAACGTTGTATTTATTTTATTTTATTAATAGGTCAGATAGGGTGCTCAAAAGGTTTAATGAAAGTTTCTTTTAAGGAAGTATTGAAAAGTAGCTACCTCCTGCTAATCGTCGTTAGCTAAAGTTAACAAGCACCTGTTTGAAATCAGCTAGTTTAGCACAGTAGTGCTAGTTAGCTCAAATCCCACCTGGACGGTTTCACTGCAGACTAAGGTAAAAAATAAAATGGGGGGAAAAAAAAAAAAAAAAAAACCGTAGGAAAATATGGTTCCAATAGTAACATTTTCCCCGCTTGACTCGTATCTTTATATATTTTTGGTTAATTTCTGAAAAAAAAGTGTCTATAGATGATTCGGCTTGTAGTGTAGTTTGTAGCTGTTATTTCTTGTACATTTGTCTACTGGATGCCACTGTTCTTTAGACACCACTGCCAGTCACATCCAGCTGTCCCTCCATCACAGTTGCTTTGGTCTCAGATTAAGTACACTAGATATCTGCCATTACTGTCCACCTGTCAAGCCTGCCTGGGGAATAATAACTGCCTTACAGTGACAGTTGTCCTTCTCCTCCACTGACTGCACTGCATTCTGGACTGCATTCTGGAGCTGTGCAGAAGATGGAATAAAGGATCCACTCTTTTCAAACAGCAAACAAAGGTAAGACACATTGAAACAATGCCATGAACATGAATGTTCATGTTAATGAAAACATTAATAACACATCTAGGGGTTATAATCAAATAGAATACTTGGATTAATAATGTTTCCTTGAACAGTTTAATATATTCTATGGCAGAAACAGAGACCCAAGGGGCTGCATATCCTGCTGAGGGTGACCACATGTCCTGCTGCACTTTGATTCTTTGTCCCTGTGTCCTACAGACTGAGAATATATCCCTCATGAGTTAAAGCAGATTATTGTTTGCTTCATATACAACTACTTCCCAAATTTAAGAAAATCCATGAGACAAAATGTGAATTTCTACCGCTTTCCATTTGTTTACATTGCAGTTTGAATACCAGGCGTTTGTTCATGGACATAAGTAGTTCGTGCATAGTAGTATTAGTGACTTTTTAAGAAACAAGACCTCAGACTGAAACCAGAGGTGAATTTGGGATCTTAAACAGAGTTGTAGTCCATCTTAGAATTCTGAATATTTTCATCTGACAACTGAGCTATTCTCAAGTTATTTCAGGTAAAAGTGATATAACATGACATTGTACTCTACCAAAAGCTGTTTATTTTAGCCTTTTAAAAATTAAATTCTTTGCTCTTCATTTTGTTGAGACACTGGCTTTCATAACAAAATCTAAACAGACAAAGTAAGTACAATTTGAGTTCTTATTTATTTTTTTCAGCAGGAGGAGAAAAGGCTTATAATGTGAGGAAGATCTGAGGAGACAAATGTACTTTTTTTTTTTTTTTTTTTTTTAAATTTTACCTTTATTTAACCAGGAAGTCCCATTGAGATTAGGAATCTCTTTTGCAAAGGAGACCTGGCCAAGGCAGGAGCCATACAAAGTTAAAAAAAACAAAAAAACAAAAAAAAAAACATGATACACAATTAACAATAAAACACAATAACAACTATTGAACCATAATGGCATCAAGAAAAACAGTGACATTCCTCCTTCACTGCATTCTCCATGATATTTTTAAAATCATTAACAGAAATGTATGTAGGTAGTGTTACAGTTACAAATGTACTTTTGTATTTGTGTTCCACAGTATCCCACAAAATATACTCTTTACTTTCCTGGGACCTGGTCACCCTAATCCTGCTGTAGCTAGGAAAGGCCACAAGATGGAGACAAACTACCAATAAACAGAGATAAGAACCAAAACCATCAAGTACCATAAAGCACCAGCCTCTCCCATCTGAATATGCTGCCCACACATACAATATATGCTGTGCACATTCCGTGTAAACATATACAAATCTTAAATCCTTTCCTTAGAAAAGAATTTGCTCCTCAGTTTAAAGGTTCGTACCTCGGGAAGCCAGGGAAGTTTACAGTAGAGTAGGACTGGGCAACAACATGATGATTGTGTTTTTTGAAACATAACGTTATATCACAATAAGTATTATCATGATGAACATTTTCTTGTCTTTTTGATGTTTCTCTCAGTTTTACTCATTGGCATATTTTAATGTTGAAAAAAACACAGTGTGTTTTAGTGTCAGAATTGCTTTGAATGTTCTATTTCTGGAAGGGCTGTTAATGTTTGTCATGATGTGACTTTAAAGAAGAGTTTTAAACCACAGATACAGTAAACGTGATTCTCATCTTATGTCCTCTCTATTTTGTTGATGAAGAGCTCGGATTGCACTCATTTTCTTTATTTTGTAAATTTTAATCAGATAAACCATATAAATCACAAAATCTGAGTTTACCTGTGTTTTTGTCTTGTTATTTCATCTTCATGTCTTTTTTGTCTTGTTATGCAGCCTTCTAACATGTAAGATACAATGTAATGGTTTGACAATCGCTCGTATAAATGTAATTGTTGCAATATAAGAATATAGCTTAATGACTATCTTATTGTATAGCCCTATAAATAATCGAGTTTAGACTTAGTTTTCATGTTGCCATTATATTCATTTTGTTTTTGGAGATGAACACAATAGCTGCAATGCCTTTAGTTGTGTGTCTATTGCAGGCTGTATGTGTTTCAAATAGTGACGCTATAATTTGGTGCATACGATTTAGGGGGATTGTATAAACACACTGCAGGCGGGCGAGAAGGTGGGGTGTAGTTGGATGTATTTTACAAGTTCACTACTAAATGTTACTCAGTGTTTCCTCAGTGTCTGTCCTAAAGTCATTAGAAGTTGCTAAATGACGTCATCACCTAATTTGCATCATTGTAAATATTTATGTAATTGCAAATGATGAGGAGGGAGGAATAACATTGCATTAGAGACAAAAAATGACTAAAAACATCCAGATATGTTTAGAACTAAATAAACTATACTCTGTCAATTCTTGTTTTTTCTTTTAATGTCCCTATTCCAACCGTCCTCCTTTATCTGGGCATGGGGACCGGCTAAAGTGACCCAAAGGAGACACTCTGGACCAGTTACTGAGGTTAGTTATCGATTTACTTGCTCGTTTGTTTAGTTTTCCTTTTCATTTTCTTCAGTTTGGTTTGGTTTTTAACCTTACGGTTCACTTAAGAGCCCAATATGTAATTCATGTCAGAGTCCCCAAGAGTCTCCAATAACACCAGAAAAGATGATAGATATTACTTTTGGATAAAGAGTCTCTAGAGAGGTCTGAAAAATTGCTAATTATACCAACAAAGTGTCTAAGTTGGAAACCCTGACTTTCACAGCTAGACTGTGGGTTCATATGACTGGGACACAGGAAGTAATTTTGTGTCAGTTAGAGGACAATGTGTGCGTTAGAATTACTTTTCAAAGTTGCTAAAAGTTACAAGTGTTTTTTTTTTTTTTGCATCTGCCGTAGGTGGGGTATGGTGGTTGATATTCAGCTGGTTGGAATATGCGATTAAATATCATACAATAAACTTTAAGGAAATAAAGAATGAAGAAGAGGAAAACGACAGCTGTGTGAAGCGAATGAAATCAATTCAAGTGTAAATGCAGGAATACACTGTGCCAAAGTGCAGTTAGAGCATGGTGTGTTTAGACGCAGTTTGGTGCAGCTGAGGCTGCAGGACCTCAGTGGTCGCTGCACAGCTTGGGTCGCTGCTGCTGCTAGATTGTAGTTTTAACAGATTCGATCCCCTGCTCTGAGAGACCTACGTT
>NC_043973.1:4165159-4227659 GCF_902148855.1 Sphaeramia orbicularis
ACATCATATATAACAAAATGGTGAGATGTTCTGTCTGAAGGTGACATGAATGTCTCTGTCACATTTCATGGTAAAAAACAACTGTGGTCTATGTCAATTCTAGAGAACTGATCAATTAATGCATCAGCATGTATACTGTATGCATTTTACGTGTACAATATGTGCTTTAAATGAGTAAAATTTAACTTTGAGAAAATCGCACTGGAACAACTGAACTGCTCTGACAGAAACGATCCAGAAAAAAGGTGCAATGGGATCTAATTAATGCAATCTGTGTTCAGTTATTTCTAATGTGAGGACACTAAAGGAAGTTTCCTTTTTCAACTCAAATCATCAGAAATGCCTCCAAAACGCCTTTGATCATTACTCTGGATTAATGCATTACATTTGGTTCCCGTAGAACCATAAAGGATTTTAATGTTGCGTATATTCGCCTTGTGTTTTTAGAAGGACATTTATGTTCTACATTTATTACCATTAATACTATAGAGTACCTGTCAGTATTTTCATAAATGGTCCATATTAAACTTCTCTCAGTGCTCTAAATCTCACAGCGCTCTGAGTCTCATTAGAAATTCAGAGCTCATCTAATGTGTATCTCAGCACTATAGAAGTCAGCAAATTGGTTACTAGGCAGAATGCAGCTTTAAAAAAAATTGCCTTTCTCTATTTTGCCTGCTAGATGGCGATAAAGATGCCTTCCTCCTCCAGCCAGTCACACAGCCCCATTGGACTGTAATGAGATGGGGTCCCCATCTCAGCTGTCTCCTAGGCAACCAGGGCTGGGTACAGGGAGAGGGCAGAGTGTGTGTGTGTGTGTGTGTGTGTGTGTGTGTGTGTGTTATGTACGTATGTGGATGAACTGGACCTCTACAACTGATAAAGGATGTTATGAGGATCATCAGGGAGTAAATGGAATGATATTAGGTTATTGTCTTTTATCTCTGGAAAAAAGGATGATGATGAGGATGATGATGATGATGATGATGATGATGATATACACCTGTGACCTTCAGGCTGAAAAGAAATGAGTAAATAAATTTTATTGAGTTCATACTCAATTAATTCATAAAACATTTAATAATATTTTAAGAGAATTTCAAGATTTAACCAAAGACTAATAACCAACTTAGACATTTTGGACAAATCCTGTTTTCCTTACTTAGGAATTGCAAGGAAATCTAAGGGCAGGTAGTATATGTGTGAGTTTATGCAGGAATATGGTAATTAGAGTGGGTAACAAATAAAATAAAAGCCAAAAAAAGAGCATATGGTTCAGTGGTAGGTTAAAGCTTTAACATCAGAAATATAGACTTTCACTCACTTTCACTAACATAAATTAAAATATAGATCAGTTAAATCAGATACATTTTTAAGATAAGATAAGATAAGATAAGATATGAATTTATTAATCCCACCATGGGGAAACTGCAGTGTTTACGGCAGCAAAATACAAAAAAAAGGACAAATAGACAGGCAGAAACATTTAAGAGTGAAACAGGAAATATAAAAGAGAATCAGTTATTTATATACTTGTTCTGTATATACATATTATTTACATATTTGCAATAAATTTCTGGCTATAAAAGGATTACAATGTCAAGTTTAATGATCTTTAACACATAATATTTATAACAATCTAATTAAGACATTTAGTCAAAAAGCATAAGAGTCACAGAGGCAGATATCTATAGAAATGATGCAAATAGGTCTAAGCTCATTTGTCCACAAATCCATGTTCAAAGTTAGAACATTCCAAACTTTTTGGAGCGAGCCTGGAGCAAGAAACATCCAACCCTGGTCAAAGGGCCTCAGATTCCTACGAGCACCTACGGCTGCAGCAGGTCTTTAAAACATGCAGGTGACTAGCCACCCCTTACCCTAAGCACAAAAAGTTCAGAAAAGTCACCAAGACGACGTTCAGACAGCAGGTCTTGATACACAATTCGGATTTTTTGGTGAAATCCGATTTTTTTGTGTGCACGTTCATATTACACATTTAATGCGACTTCTATCAGTTTCTATCAGTAACTGAATACGACCCTGAAGTGACCCGCATGCGCAAAAGAGGTCCTGACATAAAACGTAACCATGCAGAAACGCACTGTGTTTACAGAAGGAAATATATTCTTCCTGCCGCTCCTCCTCCTGGGACACAGAATTGTGAATTTTATTGCATTTCAGTGACTTAAAGGTCGGATAAATGCGACCTGGCCGTTCAGACTGAAGTGGCATTACAAACAAGTGTTCAGAGAACGCAAACCTCCGCCAAGCACCCCGAACGGTGTGCATGTGTGGATCAACTATTTCTTTTTAAGTTAAACAGTTTCAAGGTTGTTCCATACAGCAGAAAAAGTTGAAGCTTGGTACCAATCATGTGTCTGTCAAATTATATTAAATTCCAATCAATATTTGTTGAGTTATGATGAAAAATGTGTCGTAATGGGATTTTCAATGTTAAATGTAAATGTCCACAGAGTCCACATTCCACAGTGGATGTGGACAATTTTGTGCCAGATACAAGATATTGTTATAAGCTACGGGTGGATCAAATTGGAGGCTAATCGGAGTCGTTTTGAATTTTTATTAATTTTCGAAAATTGCTCAATGATGAGAGACAGGAAAATTGTAGATGTTGTGACCTTGCTGTGACCTTGAACTTTGGCCTACTTGGCCCAAAATTTAATGGGTTGGTCCCAGGGCCTAGGCCTATCTGTGGGGAAGATTTGGTAACGATAGTTGGAATAGTTTTCCCGTAAAGTTGCTAATAAACAAACACACAAAGCAAAGTGATCACAATACCTCCTGGGGACGTAAATATCAGATACGTATCGGATTTAAAACCACATATGAAAGTGGCCTGGGTCGGATTTGAAAACATCGGATTTGTGCTGTTCAAACTGTCTTTAACAGATCAGATACAGGTCACATATGGACAAAAAAATCAGATTTGGGCCACATTTGCCTGCAGTCTGAACAGAGCGTTATAGGGCACGTACAAAAAGTGCACAAATTGATCAAAGTGCTACAAAGGACAATGGGACAGAAAACATGTCATAAAAACACAATCAGAGACATGTGCCATATCCACACTAATGCAGATATTTTTCTAAACTAGTATTTTCCTTATTTTCCACACAACTGCCATTTTACAAAAGTTTCTGGTGGACTTTAAACTGTGGATTTTGTGGATAATATTGGACGGAGCAGACACAGAGGCTGCAGTCTATCCTGAAGATGAGCAGCAACAACATTTTAAGTCCTAAACTTATGTTGTTTAAAGTGTTGCTTTGGGTTGTCAAGGTGTATTCTTTACATTATGACGATAACACTGGTACATGTCCGGTCCCGTCCGTCTCCTAAAAGCTGTGCTGACCTTGATCTACTGCAGGTTACCCAAAGATTTATACACTACGATGTACCTGTTTGAACTCGACAGAAAAAAAAAACAAACAATACTGATCATTTTTTTAAAGGGGATTTATGTAGGTAACCCTTGTGGTTGTATGAACAGGTGCATGTGAAAAAAGTAAAACAGCGGTCACATGACATTGTTAAATAGACAAGAACCTTAGATGGATATAGCTGGAGGTGAAAATGAAATAAGAAACTTTGTGCACTGACTTAGGAGACAAGTGATAATGCCCTATTTGGAATGAAAGTGGATTGTGTTTTTTTGTAATGACTATCATGAATCTAAAATCTATATCTATATAATCACAATCTATACCAAACTATAACCAAGTTGTTTCCAGCCCATCGGCCGATAGGTCATGAGCTATTGTGAAGGCGTTGAGTCTGTCATCATCTTCAGCGTCGTCTTCATTAGCAATTTCTTCCAACATCTTCTCTGACGAAACTACTGGTCAGATTCATTTCAATATTATATATTGCTTCCTTTGGACAATGTCTACAAAAGTTTGTTCACAATTTTGAGAAATCTTGAGTTTTGACGAATTTTTGAAATATTACAAATTTGCCTTTACTTACATAATGATCCATATTTTGATGGCTTATAACATGGAAATGGTTAGAGATATCAATATAGTTACTATTGAGCACTGATAGGAAGCCATATTTGGACCTTCATTTAATTAGTTGAGTTCTCCTCCAGTGAAAGTACCACCCTTAACTGTTGATTTGTCTCCTCACTAAACTCCTGTTTTTTGTTTTTTTTCTGTCGCCACTTCTCATCCACTCACTTTGTTTTGCTCCTTTTTTCTTTTTTGTTTGCTACTGGCTTCCATTTCCTGTCACTTTTAATTTTTCTCATCAAAGTTTCTGTAAGCATGTACAATAATAACATAATAGCCTAGAAATACTGACAGTTACAAAGTTCTATCCTTAATGAATTAATGACATTCTTGTGATTCAAACACGTTCTATACATGAAATCACCTGAGCTGGGGTTAGACTGTGTCACGATGGTCTAACCCCAGCTCACGTTCCCTATTAGTGGGTGAACAATCCAACGCTTGGTGAATTCTGCTTCACAATGATAGGAAGAGCTGACATCAAAGGATCAAAAAAGGATTATTATTGCAACAACACATCATCAGTAGTGTAAAACTAACCTGTCTCATGACGGTCTAAGTACCACCTCTATTGGGAGATTGATCTTCTGCATCAAAACCACAGGACCCTAACATAGCAGCAGAACCTGACAACCTCACAGATTCAAGTTGTTATTGATTCTAGATAGAACATGGCAGTGAGATACTGGGCCATTGGTCCTATTTTGTACCTATGACAAGGACGGTCACATTACTTTATTATTTTATTCCTAACCACAGTCTCTCCTCAGCCTGGCCAAATTATTTTGTGCCAAACCTCAAACACACCTGTACCATGGGACTGTGACAGATTCAGTGCAATAGCTATACAACATCTTTTACTAATATTAGTGGCATTTTGCATTTACCAGCTTCATGCATCTACAATATGTCATTTTCGGAGTGATTAGAAACTTGTCAGTAGACGCTTTTCCATTGGACATATGCGCAAAACTTTACCAATATTTACTAAACAGAAGTGCGTAATGTCAGTTTTTCCATTAAATCACAAATGCGAGGATTTGTTCATTAATCACTGCAAGATGTCATGAGAAGTCATTCCATTAACATGACGATCAACATAAATATCACATTGATTTACAGATGTACAGTTGTGGAAAAAAAATATTAGACCAATCCTTGTTTTCTTCCATTTCTTGTTCATTTTAATGCCTGGTACAACTAAACGTACATTTGTTTGGACAAATATAATGATAACAACAAAAATAGCTCATAGTAGTTGAATTTCAGAGCTAATATCTATCAATTTTTCATGTTTTCTTGCTAATAAACAAAATCACTTCAATTCTTATATCATTATCTATGGCATTGTACTGATAAAAAACGGGCTTTCAGGCATTCCATGTTTTCTGTCTGTTTTAGTCACATGATACACACCAGAGTTAGCATTGATTGCATAACCATTGTTTTTGATGACTTTTGATGGTCTAATAATTTTTTCCACGACTGTATAGTACTCTATCCCAAACTAAACTCAAAAGTGATTTGGTTTGGTTTATCCATTCTAGCCTGTGTAGTTAACTGGATATTAACACTCATTCACATTTAAAGTAGGTGTAGCGGGCACTGGTAATTTCCCTTAACACTGGATGGCATCCACTAAAAAACAGACAGAAAACAGCTTGAGCGGAAGTGACGGTGCATTTAGCTTTCACATCACATTGTATGTATGATGTAGACATAACCAGGATCATTTTGTTTGGAAGTGAAAGGCTAAGTTGAAGTTCAATGGTTTCCAGTGATTTTCAGTTTACCCCAGTGTTGAACCCCGTGTGCTATTTCGAAGGTCTAATTATGATTTTAATGAGAGTCTGTTTTGCATGATCCCTGCTGAGCTGAAATCAATGTTTCTCTTGATGGAAGGAAGTCATGATGGTCTTGTTTCAGTCTAAACATACAGAATGGAAGAGGAAGAAAAAAGAACAAAAAAAGAGTAATAAGACGTACTCTAACCAGATGAAGACGAAGGCACCTTCAACTGTCTGGGTCAAACAGAAAACTCTGAATCTGGAGAGAGTCAAGCAAACCTATGAAACTACAACTCATGAAGGAAATACAGTCTACCGCAGTTGGACTGAGAGCTTTAAGTACAGTAGAACCTTGCAGCATGAGTTTAATTCATTCCATGACCGAGCTTGATTTGCGATTTACTGATTTTACAAATCAATCTTCCTTTTGAAATGAATTGAAAGCAAATTACTCGTACAATGGTGCACTCGCACTGCAATGTTCTACTGTACCTTTGAATGTTACAGAGAAAGAGAAACAGCTAAACGTATTAAAAACAGCACGTAAAATAAGAGTTAAATAATAGGTTAAAGGTTCAATCTGTAAGAGTCACACACACTCATGGTTACATGAAGGTTGGAGGTTGTGTTAGAGTCTGAAAAAAATTTGTTGATGTCAGCTCCTCCATTTCTAGGATAACAGTGGCTAGTGCTGTATTCTGGAGATTAAATGACCAGCTCTTAACACAAACCAGACTCCAATGCAAACTTCACATAATACCTTTGATTGTATCTTACATATTTAAATTAATCATATGATGAAAATGGTCAAGTAGTATAAGTTGCAGGAGGTAAAAACTGGGTGTGTGAGGCAGTGGTGACTCGTCAATAGACGGCACTAGAGTGCTGCCCCACCTGTCTCACATAAAGAAGATGATGGGAATCACATAAAATAATTTTACAAAAACATTATAAATTATAAAAGGAATATAGGCTCTGTTTGTGTGTGTGTTTGTGTGTCTCAGGCATCACACAAAATCCATACTGAGCTGACTGCTGCAGTTAGGCATACTTATGTATTTTTGGTGAGGGAAGGGACTGTCAAAACAGCAAGTTGATAGGACCAATGTTTTGGGAAATATTAGTAATTATAGAATACAATAGCCTTACAATCACATTGCTATGCCCAGAATCATGTGAATACTTTGGTGGTGACTGCTGGACAAATGTGGTACAGCATGTGTGAATACACAACAAATATCATGGGGGGAGTGGGATGTTGCCCCTCAGGATCGGGATGTGGCCCCCAGGATACTGTCCCTCAGTGGATTTTAAAAATACCCCCTTTTTGCATCCCACCCTCGGTACTGACAATGATGAAGTCCAGGATCTAGAACCCATGGCTCCCCACAGGTCGACGCTAGTTAATATTTAAATACAACTTACATAAAAATATACATGATACAGTCCGTGAGTACTGTGTATAGTCTGCATTCAAGTGTGGTTTAAAAATGTTTTTATTCATTTAGTGAGCAGTTATGTCACATGTTTCCTGTTTGGGGCGCAAAACTAACGCAGACACTGAGCAGCTGGAGAGCTCAGTGGTTAACACTACTGGTTTCAGTCAGGAAACTGGGAGACCAGGGGGTCTACTCCTGGTGCAAGAGGGTTCACAGATTAATTTTAGCCCTTACGTTGATTTTCTATTTTTTTATGCCATGTGATCTACCTGTAGTACCTTCACCCCTGGTCTAAATGCAAAGGCCATTCTATCTGTGGAAAAGACACTTGTCAGGGACATGTCTGACTTCAACAATAGAGTCATGGAAAAACGTGCATGTTTGAAGGATAGAAATGTACACATAAAAATGCATGACTGAAAACATATAGTGTGTATTTTTATTTTAATATTTTAAAATAGTGATGTATGTGCATGTATCCTGGTGGTGATGTTGTCATAGTGCAGCTGAAAACTGACTTGGATACTGTGCCCCACCAAAAATAATTTCACCAGCTGCCACTGGTGTGACATTTTACTTATATGTATTTCTAATGTCATACTTGGGCTATAAAATGTCCTATTTTTTCTATTTCATGTGAGAGAAATTTAGAAACCAGATTTAGCAAATGAACTCTTGTGTTATGGCAAAGAACCTGTATCGAGAGCTCACACTGAAACTGACCTTTAACTTTCATGCCCACGTTCAAGTAAATGTTTGTGTCAAATATGAAGGATTTCCTTCAAGTTATTTGTGAGACTTCACATTCACAAGACTGAACGACCTGAAAACATAATGCTGTAGTACCTATTGCACCAAAGGGTAAAAACAAGCCATAATAAGTTTCTAAAAGAATGATATGCTTTCTGGATGTTGGAGATACATGCTTGGATCAAGTGTAAGTTTACTGTCACATGACCAGAGGTCCCATGAACATGTCATGTTGGTCAAAGTTAGATATACGAATAGCAAAAGTTGTATTTTTAGTTCTAATTTGATGAAATGACTAGTGTGCATTTTAATTCCTTTCAACTTATTTTCTGATAATGTGGAATGATTAATTTATATAAATGTATGACATCAAATATGATTTGCATAACTAATGTTTAAGGTAACATATTGTGGAAAGATATTTTATTCTTGTATACAATGATCCACAACCATTGTCAATGCCTCACCAGAACGCAGGAATGAGTACCTGGAGCTAAATCAAATGTAAAACTTTTAAAGGTTCAGTGCGTAAAGGTTTGAGGGTAAAGAAGATTTAGGGGGATCTAAGTAAAAAAAAAGGAACATAATATTAATAATAATGTTTTCATCAGTGTACAATCCCTATACACAGTATAATATCCATCTACAGAGGGTCAGCTCAGAATGGACTGTTTTAGGGTTAGGGTTCTGTTTTATATCATTCAGCACTAAGATGGAATATATCTCATGAGCACATTTTTTGTTTTTTTTTCCACAAGTATTTTACAGGAGGGTGAGGTGAGGGGTATTCAGTGATCAATGTAATCTAGAAGCAAAATCAAGAGTCGATGTTACATTCAGTGGTAGTATTAGCCTTAGTTTTCACAGTAATTACCCTGATGTAGGGACAGGTCATCAGTATTGGTTTGAACACTACTGTATATTTAAGTGGCCTTATACATAGCATTACATTACTGAGGTCACAGTAATTCTTGTAAAGATATTGTAAGCATTCAGGAGTTATAACTTCCATGACACTTTGGGTATCTGATTTAAAAGAAAAAAAAAAAGTTTTTTTGACCTTGTTTAAATAATGTATTCAACAGCGTTAAAACAGGAGTAGCAAGAATATTGGGGTCCATTTATCTGAAAACCTTTTTTTTTTTTTTCCACATTTTTTACCTTTACAAAATGATGAGTGACAAAGACTCTCTTGCAGAAGTATACTGTGAATCCAAAGGGACTTTTGCCCTCTATAGGCCTAGATAAAAAATGAACAGAACTCTGTGTTATTCTAATTAGGACGTATCAGAAAGTACATAAAACCCGAGGGGTGTACCTCTAAAACACCTAAGCAGGTCTATACGTGTATTTAAAACACAAATGTCTCCTAATGTGCTGCTCCCACACCGCTGCATGACAAAGAACACTGAGATTAGTTTTTTTGTTTGAAGCAGGTGTGGAAATGGTTTATATATATGCGTGTGTATGTAGTCTATATATATATAATATATTATATATATATATTCTATATATAAATATATATTAGAGACTTGACTTTTGAAGTTGACTGTACTAGACCAGTTGTTTCTCCTGCTGCTCTTAATTGTCCAGATTAATGGCTGCTGCCTTACTGCAAGAACCACAAAGCACTGCTATAAATGACGTGAACACCACAGATGGGAAAAACACACAGAAACACCTCATGTACATGTAATGAGGTTCAATCTGAAGTGAGACATTCACCTCTGGGTAACAGCTGCTGCTCAGCACTCCACCAATCTAGACACACATGTTCTATCATTGTGTGAATGTTTTTCATTAAAACCTTTGGCTGAAAATTAAACCGGACAAAACTTCTTGCTTTTTTAAATCATAACCAAAAAGAGGACTGCTTTTCCTGGGACATATGATACTTCAGAATTTCTGCATTTTATTTGTAATTATTAATGTAGTCGGAGTCAAATAAGATGAATTTCATAGCTTTCCATGCTTAAAAATAAGAAATATTATTTCAGTCAAATCTGTCCACATCTTTGCATCATAATCTGCTGAAGTAATGTCATAAACTCATGCCATTCTCTCAGTTCTCTCAATAAGCCTGTTTACATGACCATAAAAATCTGATAGCTGGGAGTAATCAGATAATTGTAATTATCAGGTCTGGCATGTTTACATGCACTAATGCAATATTCTAAACCCTGGTTTAGATGCTCAAGTCCATTATCAGATTTCTTTTGGAGTATGTACGTACATAGTGATGGTAGAATCAAACTTCCTGTTATTGTCTTCCACTCACATTAGACTATGTAACTTCTGTTTTCTATGATTTTAATGTGTTTACACATGTGCAGATGGAAAAGAACTAAATAAATCAGATTAACTTGTGTACATGCAGGAAGACATCAGAGTATGGGGAGAAATCCAGGTGTGTAAATCTGATTTCTCATAGTAATCAGATTACTGCTGTTATCTGATAAAACACATTTGATTATAATGTTTACATGATCACTGGAATAATCTGATAATTCCAGAAATTGGATAATGATCAGAGAATTAGTGTGCATGTAAACGGGCTCAATTTCAAACCGTTATGGAAAAAATCTGTTTTGTAAGGTCACAAAACAGATTTTTTCAGTGTTCTCACACCAGGGCCAAGGCTTCACTTCTCTAAAAGACGAGGCATGGACTAGACATGCAATAGTAGCATGAGGCACATACATAAGCATTCGCCAAATAGCATTTTATGTTACCATAGAAATACTGTAGGGTCGCCTATGACAGGAAGCAGAAGAATAGCTGAGACAGTGCTGTGTTCAGCTGGTATTCCCGGCAGGCAGCATTTTAAATAGAATGGCAATGATATTAACATGTAGAGAGATGGAAATGGGAGTTTCTTCACTGTCTATCTCTAATAGATGGATGTATATAGTATAATGCCTAGTATGAGATACTCTTGAACATAAATAAAGTAATAAACATAATTTCATATAAATTAAATGTGTACGACAGAGATGTATGCACTGCAAAAAGTGAGATTGAATGAGTTAATATTTAATAAGTCATATAAATTTTACATAATAAAATAGACTAAATGTAGTTTTGACAAATAGTAACTTGAATGAATCACATTCACATATTTTATTGATTCGATATGAAACAATCTCGATCTTTTCAGTAAAAAGTGTAAGGAAACAACTATGTAGCTTTTCATATTTGATAAGTTAATATGGTTTAATGAGAATTTGATCTGAAGAATATTGTTGTTTCCGTAAATTACATGGTTTTCATGTATTGCGTTAATTTATTTACAACTACTTAGACTATTGATGCAAATGTAAAATGCAAACAACCATGACAGCAAAATGGGATGAAATAGATGTCAATTTCTTGAAAATGTATTATTAGTATTTTTTTAATTAGTGACGCTAACTAAATCTTACCCAGATCTTTAGTAAACCTAACACCTAAATATTCAGGTACTAACCTCAATGTTTGTGAAACATTCAATAAGTTTAACAAATGTTAATTTTAAAGTTTGAATCTTTTTAATTAAATTAATTTGGTTATTATTGTAACTAGGTAGTCTGCATTTGGTTAAAATACACTCAATGTTTTATATCACTCATTATTATTGTGTCACTTTGTTGCCACATTTTTTAAAGTCATCAGGCACTGTATTTTTACAATGTCTGACAACACTAATAAACCCAGTGATACACAACATTTGCATACACATGTCATATAATCAGGTGAATCCAGTCAGTTTCACATTCATAAGAATCAGGTCCTCGTTTTATTTAAACTGGACAAAAACACTTTACATACACATATTTAAGTGGATTTAAATTTTCATGCAGTTAAGATAAATAGAGCATAAATTATAACACTTGTTTAGCGCTTATGTCCTAAAGTGAATAGGTTTTATAATTTCTTACCGTACAGCACCGTCTTTTGCTCTGGAAGCTGTTGCAGGGTGTGAATTAGTGATCTTCAAAGTTCAGTCTTGAATTGGTGATGGATTCTTGGGACCTAAGGAACAGCCACCTGTGGAGAAGGATAAATACTTTGCATAAACGGGATCCATGAAAGTTAGGGGTGATTGTCATCCTGAAAATGAGCAAAGGTGTGCTCTAAGGAAGGGTCGAGTTTTGCTTTAATATGAGTGGCATCCAACATTATGGTGCATTTCCCTTGTATTTTTAAATATGGACCTGAGTTCATATCCCCTTCACTAAAACACTCAGAACAGACAAACACTGACTTTAACCCATAAAGATCAGTACTACTTTTATGGCAGTCAAATAAATTTTGACAGCCAAATGAATTTTTCTCTCTATTTAACCTTTCTTAAGCCATTTATCACTATTTATTATAATATTATCCTCTATATTTAGCTTTTTTTCCCAGTGAAAATCAGATATTTTCTTATATTTACTTTACTGATCATGTAGATGTTCACAAAGGCTCAGATTATAGTTGAGGGTCATTAGATCAGAAACAGAGAAAACTGAACAAAAAGTGACTTTTTCAGTAAATACATTATTAACTGAACAAACCCAGTGTGTCCATCCACTGTCGTTGATCCAACTCCATGGGTTTTACTGGTGAATCAATGTTGTAGAAGATGACGGTGTTTCCACGGTAACTACGGAGCCTCTGAACGTCCAAATGGGTCATATCTGATGACCATGAAAAGATGAAGAACTATATTTTACACCAATTGTTGATTATTGATAGGGTTAGTGGATCAACAGGTATTAAACATTTTAAATCAGTAGATGGTTTTGTTTGATAGTGGATGTTTGAGTCTTATGGGTTAATACAGTACTTGTTTGTTTTTGCTTGACCAGAGGGGTTGGTCAGGGGCTCTTCATTTGGTTGCAATTTTACCACTACATGCCAGTAAATATTACACACTGAACTTTGGTTTTATTTCAACATAATGTGCAAAAAGAATTTATATGTCCCCATTTCTAAAAGTGTGTTCTCTATGCATGGGTAACTTTGACTGCAGAGGTGTGTCCCTCCTAACATGTACAGAACATCTCCGAGCTGCTGAACATTCATGTTTATCAAATTAAGCCCCTAAGTAAGTTTTTCAGAGGTTAAAAGGCTTAAACACTGTCTCCATTTTGCAGTGACCCCTGACGTCAGGCTTCAACACTTGCTGTCCAGTTAGTAATTCAGATAATGAACGTGTGTGTTGTCCCGGTCCTCCATCCAAAAGAGGGATCCCTTAGAGTGCAGCATGTCACATTTGGCACAGGAAGGCCTGAGCCCAGCACATTTAATTATCCAAGCTGTCTTGGCATTGGATGGGAGGGGGGGACACACACAGTGACGAGTCATCAACATCACCAAAGGGTGTGGTGCTGCTCACTGCCGTACTGTTCATCTAAAACTTAACGGGATGGGAAGGGGATCCCTTTCTACAGAAGTTTGTCGCTGCATGATTTTATCGATCAGCTAAATATTGCAGCAAAAATGAGTGCAAGCATTTAAAAGCTTTTCTTGTAGAAAGGTGTGTTCACAAACATAAGGTGTGGCAGACAGGAGGTAAGGGGGGGGGCAGACTTCACATGCAGGCATCACTGCTATACTATGTGTAGTTATCATTCAAGTCAATATGCCTGAGTGAATGAAAAAAATGACTGTTGCTATGAAAAAAAGCAAAGTTAGGAGAAACAGTTTGGAAGAAACCATTCTGACATCCCTCTCTGTAGCTGCCTGCATGTGAGGAGCCCACCCCACCTCAGCTGTAATGAGGAGAGCCCAGTCCAGGCAGCCAGCAACCAGCGCGTCTGTGCCTACCAATAGGCATGCTCGGCTCAGGCTCTGTGCAGTGCTCTCAGTCTCAGCAGCTGAAGCTGGGCGCAGGGGAACTGCGACGGCCGCGCCAAGCATCTTCCCAGGTATGCGTGTCTGTGCCGCTACGCCCTAATCCGCCTTTTGCAATGCTCTGTCATGTTTTGCTGCATGAATGTCTCCTGGTTTTCTGGTGCCTACAAACTGGCTTAAATTTCTTAGGGAGGGGTTTGCTGTGTCCTTCTCTGTAGCTCACGTAGCCTCCTCTGCTTGTACGGTAGCGCAGGGCAGCGGGTCTTGGTAACACACAGTCAGCGAAGACGCATCTGCAAAACCTCGCTCGTTAACCGCGCGTCAACTTGCACACACCTCAAAATGTTCGCCCTTCGACAGATCAGCGCCTCAGCCGCTGCCGCTGCTGAGGCGTGGATGTTGCGCTTCGCTGCTTGTATCTGCGTGCATTTGTCGGGGTAAAAAAAAAATTGCAACAGGGTTATGATTTGGCCAAGCGGCTTTCGTCAAAACATGACCGCTGAGTATATTTTCAACTTACTGTGCGTGCAGGCGGTGTTTTTTTTTTTTTTTTTTTTTCTGTGCTAAAGCGCTGGACTTGCGGTACTGGGCGAAGCAGGTATTAGGGGCTGATTTGAAAAATCATTTCATAGCAGTCAATTTAATGTAGGCTGTGCCATATAACACTGCGGTAGGCTATAGCAAGGCTAGAGTAGGTCATACTGTATCCTGCATAGACGGATATCCACCAACACTGATTTATTATTGATAGCATGTGTTATGATACAACGGCTCTATTTCAGATCATTATTCATTCATACTGTGAGTTATCATCCAGGGGGAATGATGCTGATGGAGATGTTTTTCTGGGAATTAGACAGACTTAGTTGAGACCAAGTGCTATTTATTATATCCCGCTGAACATGTGCTTTAAATGAGTTTGCATATGCAGTTTTTTCCATGATTGGCCTGATCTGTGCTGCTCTGTTTTCCCTGTCACTAGGTAGATGTAGGTACACTCCCTTAGCAGTTAGGGTGGTGCTGCCTGCTTGTGCTGATGTGTTACAGTGGCCACTACCTGTGCATGTTAGGCCTGGATGTACATTGGTAGGAGTGTGTGTGTGTGTGTGTGTGTGTGTGTGTATGTTGGGGGGGGGGGTGGGGGGTTCTTCTTCATCTCTGGTAGGAAAGCAAGTTGGGTGGTAGTGGCCAGAAAAAACAAAAAACCAACACATTATCTTTTTTAAAATCAAATAATAAAATAAACACTCAACAACCCAACCTGAAGTTGTTCCAAACTGCAAAAGGAAACCTCTCCAAGAAACCTCCTCACATCAGAATTGATCAGAAGGAATGGGCGCAACTGTTTAATAGTGCAATTTGTCGTCTCATCAGTTTTGTAACAACTGACCTTATTCTTATGACACACAAAAGGACACAACTATTGTATTCCTCGGCACATCATAATGTGCATTCAATTGTGTTGTAATTATTCATAACAGGAGTTTTGTTGTTGCTATGTAAAAGACTCACGTGCCTCATTCTCACTGCAATCATTTGAAGCTGTGACCTTGTCAAAAAAGGGCCAGTGTGTGCCTGTTCGTTGTGATAAAAACTCTGTGTTAAGGCAAGGAGGACACTTTTCCCATGTTGTTACTGGTCACGAAGGTGTATGAATTTGGCTAATTCAGGAGGATTATTTATTTATTTATTTTTTGCTGAATTTACTAGTTAATTGCTTACCTCCACTTGAAGAGCCACAGATAGTTTGGACTTCTAGTGAAATGCTGATTTTAGAATACTGATTTTTGGGGGGATTTCAGCTTAAGCTTGTGTACTGAAGTGAGTTACAATGACATTTACAAATTAGCTAATCCATTTTCACATGTGTTGTCCTTGAAAATATGGATGCACAGACACAGTGTGGTCTTAAAGTGGAGATTTTCTGCTGAGCTGTATACATCTGGATAGTATTATTATTATCTCCAGGCTATAGGCTGGTCTGAAGTGTTACAGTAAATTGTATGGTGTGAAATAAGCTCCCAGACCCGAGGCAACTTCCAGCTGCACAGTGGACAAAGTTATGGAGTAAGAAATGTTAAGGTCACCTTAAGGTCAAGAGAGGAGGAGGCATTTTTTACAATCCATTTCAAAGAATAATCCTTTTTACACAGACTACTATCCATTAATTGTACTCTAGAAGTATGAACAGTTGTACAGTGGTCTAATTCTTAATACCTTTTTTAATGGGTCCAGAGGGTGAGATTTAGGATGGATCAAACTGCAGAAATGGAATATAATACTAATAGTTGTGTTTCATTAGTGTATAATTGCATAACAATGGGACCTCTTGTGTTTTTATTTACGTTAGAATGAGTTGTTTATATCTACGGGGGGAGCATGTCACTGTCTTGGAGTTCACCATGTTTTTATAGTTACTTAGAAATGGACCTGCATCTTCTCATTCTTTCTTTTTTTTTTTTTGTAGCAGATGGTGTCCAGTATTCAAGTGAATTTCTGTCATCAACTATCAGAGTGAATATCACCAGAGTGAGCACAACTATAGTGAGTGCCACCATAGGGGAGGGTGAAGGGTAGTCATTTATTTAGCAACCTACAACTTCATCATTAAACATCAAATGCTGAACCTTGAAAGTTGCAGCTCAGTATAAAGTAATTTAATATTATTGCAAACATGCACATACAGGAAATGTATACATTACAATCTACATTTAAAATTCTACACTAGCCTATGATACAGTGAATGCATAGCTTGTATAAATAATGAATATGTATATTTATTGTTTTCAATAGCTTACATGAATAAGGAACAAACAGTTTAATGTAAGCCAGTGTAAATGTATACAATATGAATGGTTTACTTTAAAATATCTGTTACTGTGAACAAATCTCACTGGGTTAATGTTTTCTGCATTAATGTCTATTCTATGTAAGCTTTGTGACAAAAAAAGATATATCTGGATCACATAAGTTACATACATACCTTTTAGGGTGACAATTCAACATCTGTCCAGGGACTGCAGATGAAAAATAGTCATTAGGGTAACTCTGGGGCATTTACAGCAATGTGAATCAATGTACAATGTCCCTGTTAAATAAATAAATAAATAAATAAATAAATAAATGTCAACAGTTTATATCTTGATGTGTTCATAAACATGAATGAGGGCTGACTATCATCTTAAAAGTCCATTAATGTCAACAAATGGAGAGAGAAAAAAAAAAAAAAAAAAAAAAAAATATATATATATATATATCACACACACACACACACACACACACACACACACACACACACACACACACAACAGTATTTTCCACTTCCCCTTCAGTCTCTGTAGTTCTTAGCCCAAAGTTGGTTCCTTTTGATGTAAACACAGATGTTATTGACTCATTCTAAGAGAACTAACACAAAACAATTCTCATTTTTGTGTCATTATACGTCAATAAAAATATAATTCTGAATATAATATTCCATTTCTGTGACTAGATCCCTTTGAGTCCTTTTTAATGAAAAATAGATGTACATGATGATTGTCATTTTGGCCAATCTTATTTAAAGGGAGGTAAATGGTTAAGCCATATTTGGTTTTGGTGCATATTGACTTGGTGTATATATATACTATTTATACTATTAATGATGAAATGAACTGCATCGTCCATGTTTACTATAATGAAGAACATATTACTCAAAGCAATGATATTGGTCTGTAATGAAGTGCTCTTAATAGATTATGAACAACAGAAATGTATCTTTAGCATTAGCGCACAGAAATAGGCTGTATTAGGTAATGGATAAACGCACAATACAGGGGATTTTTACTGTAGTTTGACTCTGTATAAATGAAACACAATACTTATTAGTGCTATGAATTCACAATTGGTTTTAGTCCACAGGGTCAAATGTTGATATTAAAAGAAATAGAAAATACCACTAGACTTTTTTGGAGCTTCTGTGTGGCAGCATCTAGTGGTGAAGTGACAGACTGCAACCCACTGAAACCTGCCTCTCACCATTCCCTATAGTGACTGCAAAACTTCCAGAAGTCCCTCTTTACAGGAAGAGGTTTTTTCCATTGTGGGATTTAAAAAAAAAATCTTTGGTTCACACTCAAACACAGTAGGTGATGGTAAAGCACTTCATGCTGGATGACTATTATAACAAAAAAAAGAAACATAGTAGAAACATGGTAGATTTCAGGAGATGCAGCCTGGTCCCTCTGTAGATATGAAGTTATTCTAAGGGTGCAAAAGCAAAACTCTTTTCATTTTTGTGTGATTATACACCAATTAAATGATCATTCTGAATATAATATTACATTTCTGTGATTAAATTCACCTAAGTCCCTTAATACACTGGACCTTATGATTACTCTTCATTATTGTTGGTAAAGTCCATACACTGAACACACTTACAAATACAACAGTATGGTGAAAGTGGAGTGATTGGCTCTACTCAGTTATTATGATTAATTCTTATACATTTTTATACAAAGATCTATATATAAAAAGTAGAAAGGGAGCTTTGCATTTTCTGTTAAAAATAAATGTTTGCTATGATCATGCCTTCTCTTTATTAAAGTACCAGACATGTATGCACTAAGCCTGTTCGAATGCTTACGTTTTGGATTCAACAATGTGCTTATCGTTTAACTGACACCCTTTTTTTATGGGACATGAATAGCGGGCCAGTATTCAAGCACAAACATGATTAGCCAAAACGCTAATGTGTGCAAAGCCTTTGATCACGGCGTTACTGTTTTATAAGCCATTCGCTGTCATCTCCAGGCAGGACAGACTGTTATAGCCACTAATTAATATATCAGACAGGCAGGGCTGCTTTTGCATTCGCACCCTACACATGAACACACACATGAACTCACAAACAACTGAGGCTCTTCACACTGAAGTTTAAAAAAAAAAAAAAAAAAAAAAAAACTTTAAAAAAATATCATTTGATTTCGTCTCTTTTGTTTCTTAACCTATTTTTAACTTGCCTTTTTCAGTCTAAACTCTGCTTTTTTTTTCTCAGTTATGCATTATCTAGTATCTTTTGTTAACACTGCATGTTAGACTTCAACTTTGAACTGGGTGTTATAAATCAGGAACTGAATTACTTAAATAACATGTAATCAATGATATTTTTCCTGACACCATTACCATAGAAGAAATACTGGCAACTAATGGCCTTTCACAGTGAATGCTGACACACAGCA
Source organism: Sphaeramia orbicularis (assembly GCF_902148855.1). Taxonomy (NCBI): domain Eukaryota; kingdom Metazoa; phylum Chordata; class Actinopteri; order Kurtiformes; family Apogonidae; genus Sphaeramia; species Sphaeramia orbicularis. The sequence continues at coordinate 4,184,206 of NC_043973.1, forward strand.
CAGAGAAAGTGGGCAGTGTAGATTATGTGAAGCAGATTAGACTGAATAGTCCCTTTTCCTTATGTTTCTGGGCTCAGAGAACGTATGGTTATTAATAAAATATAACCTCTTAGCTTAATTTAAGATTGAGGCATTTTATTATATGTAACACACAAAGAGTCGCTCTTGTTCTTGTACCAGCATTGAACTAGGCCCTCATTAAGAAATATCAATTGGACTGAAAATAGATAAGGTTTTTAAAAGAAGTGGAGTGCACCTTTACACAACATACTTTTAAATAAATCATATCTGTGTACAAGACGGTAGGGCTGTGTATTGACAAGAACCTGGAAGTATAAATACAATCTACTTATTGACATACTGTAGTAGTCTAAGAAAGCTGTTATATAAATATACAAAGTTCTAACTTTTTTAATGCAATCAGTGCTTTTACATTGTTTCCTGTGTATGTTGTTGGATGAGATTTGCAAATGGTTGAACATATTTCATATTCATTATTTAAAATTGATGTAGTTTAACACTGGTCAGCTGTATTGAGTCTAAGAAAATATCTTTACACCTGGATATCATAGTATCATACTTTTTGATACTGAGTCCATTCTCAAAATACTGCATCCATTTTGAATTAATACTTAACAGGCAGTATTTGTGTCTGACATTCAAATACATTGACAAAATTTACCAAATTTTCGGGAAATCTATTCAATAAATCAAGCACTGTTATGACACTATTAACAACTGGTTTGTCATCGTCGTTTTGGTCATCATCATCATCATCATCATCATCATCATCATCATCATGGTTTGAAAGTTTGCCAGTTATATGTACTATTCCATTCTTTCTCAAACTGCCTTGTTGAGATGTTGACTGAGGAGATGACAGATGTATCTACTTTGACAAAATCTTGAAGCTGCTTCTGAACTGGTCTGTTTGTAAATGTAAATGTTTCAAACTTGTCAACAGTTTGTCAAAACCATGGTGTAACATTTATTTGTGCAGCTCTTGATACATACCATTTTTTTTTGCCATTTCAATCTATTTTGATTATCTATGTTGGTAACTCAACATTGTTGTCAATTTATTCATGCAGACACAGAATTATTCAATTAATTGTGCTTATTTGCAATGACCTTTTATTGGTACACCAACTTTTCCACTTGTCCCAAGTATGAAAAATTTAACAAACAAATAAACCCAGCTGGACAGAAGCCCATCTCTTGGTTTATTTTATGTTGTGACTAAATTGTAGCGTATAATGTTACAGGGGCTGTAATAAATGCAAATGTACACTATTTTAATACATAAAAACCAAACTGTTTTAGTCAGATTTTATGCATAGGGTGATGTGTCGTTTAAACTATGACGGATAAATTAAAGTGAGATTCAGATTTGTAGAATAGATACCTATATATAGTAATACGTCACAATTTAATGTGTAGTAATCTTTGTATCGTGATATGTATCTTCACATCCGATTCCTCCCTGTGCACAGCCCTTCCCCATTCACCAAGTGTTCTGCATAGTCCATGATGTAAACGTAATATATGAACAAATCTCCAGCAGGAATGTAAACATATGCAAACAAACCCTGTCTTCTAACATCGGCTAATGTGTTGACCATGACACATCTTCATTGTAGGTGCATGCACAAATAATCCTTTTCACATGTTTCCTTTTCCCCTCCCTTGTGCTCCCTTCAGTGATGGCCTCTGCTGAGCAACCGTGCACCAGCTTCCACCAGCAGCACTGCGCATAAGGCAACACACCCACCTTTGCCCTCCTGCCCAGAAGTGAGAGAGACACCACAATGTACAGTGTGGAGGACCTCCTCATTTCGCATGGATATAAATTGCCCAAGAGCGGCCCTCCGTCTGCCACGCCTTATGACAAGCGTCCTGCTGACTGCCAGCGTGAACTTGTGGACAACAGGGCTGGCCGGGGGACACTGAACGGGTATGAGGCGGACCGGGGGGCATCTATCACAGGCATCTATGGCAGCAGGCAGGCACTGGTGAAGGGCTACCCCGCCATAGACAACGAGAGCGGAGAAAGGAACCAAAGGAGAAAAGAAGCCGGCATCGGTATCCTAGGTGACGCTCAGCCCTTGGGTGATTCTCTTGCTACAGATAGTGGGTGAGTGTTTTTTTTTTTTTCCATGTCTCTTGCAATCCCCACACCCTTTACGTTCTTCTTTTTCCCCCCTTCTCACTGGGGCCCTTTGGTATTGCATGCAAAACTGAGTCTGCACTGCGTAGGGTTTTTTTCCTTCCTCCTCTTTCCTTCCCCTCCTTTCAGAGCTGCAGAACACTGTGGCTGCAGCAGCACCACTGACACATCTTATGCTGGGATATGAGGAATTATGAAAGGTGCCTTTGGACTCGTTGGAGTTGTTTACATGCCTGTGTGGAGAGGTGGCTTATGTCTCTGTGGAGCCCACCCATGCACTGGTATCGTCTTGCAGCCTCCACCAGGCAAGGCAGATGTAAACAGCAGCACTAGACAGTAAGCAAACTGAGGAGCACTGAACATGCCTCAAGACAGGCGTGTAATCACTCCACTGTAAACACTGGCACACTGAATGACGCCCAGCACGTGCTCTGTGATGTAAGCATGTTGCTGGGCAAGTGTGCACAGCGCGGCTCCCCTCAGCCATACAGTAGCATATGCTGCTGAGGATGATCCATTGACATTGCTGCTTAAATGAATGAGTCAAGTGACTACCAGTGGTTTTGTGCAGTGCAGATATGAAATGACTCTCTTTAAAGTGATCACATTATTTCATCCAGATATTGAGTTCTTGTTTTTTGATATTTTGCAAAATTGTACTGTAAAATGTCTGTGAGATATTTTTATCATTATATGTCTAATGATAAGTCTTATGGAACTGCAATCTGCAAATCACTGTCCTTATCTGGCTGTTTCATAAATCTACCCGGATAAGGTAATTGATTTACTTTATTTCAGTGGTTACATTTCTATTCCAGCAAAGATTACAACATACATGCTTTATTCAATTATAAATAACTGACTACTGCTCGGGGAATATTAAGTGGTATTCAAACGGCTTCTCTATATGTTACAACAACAATACTACCAGGAATGTAGCACTGTTGAACAATTAAAAAAATTAAATGTAATAACATATGGATATTTTTCATTTAAAATATCTGTTACTCTTAACAAATCCTACTATTCTACTACTACCAATCCTTCTTAATGTGTTTTGTCTATTTTATGTAATCTTGCAGAGAATGCAGAGAGGCAAGGATGTGATATTTTATGCTTAAATTGTAACTGTGTGGTTTTTGAGATAATTGTTTTGGCAGTGCAACATATATTCCAGATATATCATGCGCCTAAGAGCTGAAAATTAAACCATTACTAAAATTATCTCCAGGCAGCAGTGTTTTATCACTCTAAAGTGGAACCACTGTTATGAACATGCCTACAGTTACTCACCATGCAGTTGCCATTTGATGTTAGTTTTAGCAAAATTACCGGAATCGCTGAGCTATTCTCCCTAGCAACAATCAAAAGGGATGTCTTTTTCTCAGTGTACCCCAAGCTAAACTACATGTTTTATTCTGACACACTGAAGCAGCGTTTTCTAAGTTTATAATTTATGAGAAGGTCGTGCTGTATTTCCAAAAAGGTTACATCCTCCTAACTGAATTATGTGATCAATTACACAGAGAAGAAGGAGGTACACATGATTTTGCGTCAGATCAGGTAATGGAATGTTTTTCCTTAGACTTTCTTTAAGAGCTACAGCCACCGTCCAGACGACCAACTTCCAAGATAAGGTCAGCACAATTTAATATGCAGATCATATTGCAGTGGCATCACGGTTTCAAGACGTCTTCAAGGAAGCAGCTGACTTAAGCACTTCTGTCTCATGTGCTGGCTCTACTCAATTAAGTTCTGTTGTAAAACCAATATTGCCAAAGCCAAAATATATGATTGACAGGAGAAGGATACTGCACAAGCAGGATACAGTATAAGATTACAGACTTAAAATGACAACATTTCCAAAGGACGGTGTAAGTGTTGCTATGCTTATGTCTTCTAATCATTTAATAGATTATGATAATGTTTTTTTTTTGGTTTGCTCTATTATGTTACTCATCACATTTAATGCCATATTTTTATTTCCAAAAAAACCAAACAAACATTTCATCAGTTTCTACACTTAAAATTCAGAACTTTTGCCCCTGATTTAAAATGGAAATATTATTTACTTCTGTCAAAGTGTAATTAACTTATTTTCCTGGCACAAAACAGTGTTTGTGTGATGTGTTGAAAATTAAAGGCGGGGTAAGCAAATCTTGATATTTTAACACATCCCTCCTTTCAGTCCACTGTCAGAAGCTTGGCAACCAAAATTCCACCTTGCCTTGTGCTGAAGCTTCAAGTTTGTATTATATTATTCATCAGTATATTTAGACCACTTGGTGGATCTGAAGAAAACATGAGGGGTGATGGGGGTGACCACGATGCAAACAAAGAACTATTTTAAAAACCATTTAGAAATTTTCGCTACTTACTAAATGGTACCACATACAGCTTTATTAGAAAAAAAAATTATATTAAGTTGGTGTAATGTATAAATACACTAATTAGCAGGTCATCTGGCTAATTAGCAGCAAGATAACCTATTGTGCCTAGGTTATGCTAATAGCTCTCCAATTATGCAGAGGTAAACGTCAATAAAAAGTTGCTTAATCAAGTCCCTTGAGAGAATATTTAGTACAGCTTATTAATCATAACTACTCTAGTAGAGAGCTCGGTCCAGCTCAAAAGGTGAGCAAGATGTCTGACAATCATAGCCCACATGGCAGACATCACATCCTTTCACAATATTTTTTTAAAAATCAACACAAGTACACTTTTTAGAGAGTCCAAAAAAAGCAAATAAGATCTAATCATCCAATTTGAATTGCCAGCATCTAATGGCAGTCGGTGGTATTACACACTAACTGGATTCCAGCCACTCAGCAACAGGGAGGCGTATTCCAGCCTGGATTAGTCTTGTGTGGATGAGCCAAAACCTGTGTTGTGTACAAACATCATTTTTTTCAGCACATACACAGAACAGATAGCTAGTGGATACTGAGGAGATATTCCCTGAATTTGAAAAAAAAAAAGTGTATTGATTGGAATTGCTAGCTCTGCCTTTCATGACTTTGTGTAAAATTTAAAAAAGCGTCAGACCTGACAAATACTGTAACTTAATGTCATTCTCATTTGTTTAAGGGTAAATGTTTTAGTAACAATAAGCCTTTCTTCATTTACAGGTTCTATGATGTTCCTAGTTTAACTTACTCAGAACCACTGAGCCATGATGAGAGGGATGTTTCCTATTGGCGGAGGAGAGGACAGGACTTCAGCATCCTTCTGGACTATGCTGATGGCAGGGAGCTGAGGGCCTCTGCTGCTGCATGGAGGCCACAGGCCCTATTAACAGCAGAAGAACACAGGGCCGAGAGACAAGCGCAGCAGCTATGGGAGGACATTTCATGGCTGCGGGACCCCGATTCAGCCCCTGGTCAGTTAAGAGTAACTGGGGAGAGGAAGTGCCAGAGCCTTGGTACAGAGGAGTGGAGGCCCGCTGTGGGCCTGGGCAGACAATTGTCAGATGGGGATGGGGAGAGGTGGGCTCAGGACCAGTACCGTCTGAGGACACCTGAGGGATTTTTTCACCCTAGAACTAAAGCAAAGTCTCAGTCTCTTCCCCGAGTTTTGTCACCTGATGGAAATGACTGTAGAGAGCTTATTCCATCCAGGCCAAGCCTACCTGATAGACAAAGGCTAAGCAGTACTGTCTTCTCTGGGCCTTATAGTAGGTATGTCTACAGCGGTGCTCTTGGCAGGGACCGATGGGGCAGGAATGCCGGGCCAAGCAGCCATGTTGCACTTTTACCAAAGCCCAGGTTCAGCAGGCCTTTAAAGCCTCCGTCATATGAGATTCACCAGCAGACAAGGGGTAGCGCAGAAATGCTCGCTATAGACCAGGGTGCCAAACAAAAAGACAGGTCTATCTATTATACTAGGAGTGAGAGACAAGACTATTTCGCACAACACTCTGCCATCTCTGGAATGGAGCCTCCAGGCTACATCCCACCCCCATCTTATAAAAGACCCCCACCCCCTAGAACAGTTTCAATTAACCGGAATGAAATGGCAAATCTAAGATGGAGAGCAGAAGCTTTGCAGATGCCTATGTCAGATCCTGGAAGGTGGTTTTCCAGACAGACAAGTACTTCGTGGCTGGAACATTATGGAGATCGTGGTGCGTCCTACCGGAAACAGGTGCATTCTGGACATGAAGAACAACCAAGTCATGCCCGTCAACTACCCACTGAAGACCCAAGAGTGAAACAAACCTCAGGAGGGCCTAGCGGAAATTCTCTCACTGACTCAGACAAGATCCGAAACGTCAACAAAGAGATTCCTTCCGCTAAGACTTTAGGACAATCTACACTTGATAGTGCCTTTCCTCCCCAACAGGGGCCAGCTCTTAATACTGACAACCGCAAAACAGCTCTCAATGACAACGACAGCAGTAATCGATGGAGCAACAGGGGAATCAGAAAAAGTGAAAGTGCAGGTCCAGAACAAAATCGTAGTCAGTTTTTTCCCTCTTCAATTCTAGGTAAACCACCCCCTCCCCCATGTAAGTCGGTTGACCAGGGTGTCTCTGAAATAGTGACAGAAGTAAAAAAGGTGGAACAACCTGAACCACCTGAAAAAGACAAATCCAAGAATCTAAAAAAGAGACTTAGTGAGACAATTTTTTGTTTGGTGTCTGTCCCTGTAACTCCGCAGCTCACAGGTACAATTCGTGATCAAAATAACAACAATGAAAAGTCACCAGACCCGGCGGATAGTCCTAGTAACAACAAAACTGGCCATTTAACAAACCAAAGTCTCCAAAGCACATCTTCAGCTGAGGCTGAGCTGCAAGCACTAACTGGTAGCATAGCAAGCAGCAAAACAAGCAGCAGAGCAAGCAGCAAAATGTTTAAAAAAGTATCCTGTAGACCACCTAAGATAAACCATTACAAGGAGCTGAAATTGTCAGGATCCTGGCCTGCAAACCAGTATCGAGACCAGGAAACACAAACAAGCCCAGAGGCCCGGAAACCTGCCCCTGATGACAAGGAAGCACAAGATCCTGCCGCGCCCAACACTGAAGTTCCACCTGATAGCAGCAGTGTAGTGGGCACTGCCTTCAGTTTTCCTATAAAGGGAGTGAAGAGCCTAAAACTGTCCAGCAACAGCGCCTTTTCCCTAACCGCCACTTTCTCCAACCAGCTGAACAAGAGCACAGCTCAGCAGCCAGCAGTACCACCCTCAGGAAATGTGGAGGAGACCAAACCAGCAGCAAACAGTGGGAAGGAGGCATTTGACCAATTTGTGATTAAACCAGCCAGCCAGCGAACATGGGATGCTGTGAAAGAGCTGGAGAACATCAAAAAAGAAGTCCAGGATCAACAGCAGCAGAGCAGCAAGCAGCCCAGCGTTGACAAGTGCATAGAAGACCTCAATGAGGCCTACAAAGACATCTTGGAGCTAGGCACTGCCAGCAATAAAGCCCCAAATGGTTCTGTTCAAATTCCCGAGCGTATCAAAATCCGATTGACATCAGAACCTCTCAACAAGCCCAGCAGCTTGCGGCGTAGTGCAGTTAGTTGGTCTGTTGATCCAGAATACAGGGAGGTTAAAAGCGCCTTCTCCAGGCCTGCGACAAAATCAGTAACTTTCAGCAAGCAGCTTAGGGAGGAGCTCCCTGTCCCGCCCCGAGAGACAGGCTTTAGAGAATACAGGGTTGTTGCGCATCTTTCACGTAGACGAAGCAACGATGGAAGGACAGTAAAACTAGACTTGCCGGATGAGCCTATTGAGACACCACTTTGTGACTTCAGTCCAACTACGCACACCACAGCAGCAGAGGTGCCATGGGCAGATAGACAGCCCATGCAGGACGCCTCTACGCTCACTAGTCCTCCTGACTATGAGGACATATGCCAGGCTTTGCGTCAGTCTAGAGACTCAACAGATGTCAACAAAGCATCTACAGGGACGTCTAAACCTGGTGATGAGACTATTCAAGATCTAGGTGTTGAATCAGAGGAGGAATGCCCTATTTGCAAAAGAGAACTTGAGAATCAGATGAGACAGGGCCCACTGCCTCCACTTCATGAGGAGAACAGCTCAGACAGCTCAGCCAATCAAAGCAGTCCACCGCAATGTGCTGCATTAGAAAGTCAAGCAGAGGATACAAAAACACAGGACCCAAATGACTCAAACTTGAATAAGTCAGGGTCTGACCTGTGTGCTGAAACAATGGAACAGCATTTACTGACAGAGGAAAATGTGGGTGGGGGTGAAAAAACAGACAATGCTCAAGTAGAAAACCTGGACAAATTGTGTACAGTTAATCCTGCTGAAAGCATAGCAGGGAGTGGATCTACAGAGGAGGGGGCGTCCACAGTATTAGTGACTGACGTGTCTACAGACTCTCAAGTCACAGAGGAACAGAGTGTTAGTGAAGGAGTGAGGGAAAAAGGGGAATGTGAAGGAAAGGAAGCCATTACAGGAGAAGCATCTGAAGGCAGTGCAGATCAACAGAGAGCTGAAGAGAAAAGTGAGCGTGAGGGACAAGACAGTACAGTGACGGACGACAAGCAGGAGCAAGAGAAGAAGCCATTTGCTGTCCCAGAGCATAGACTTGGTCTAAAGACTCATCTGGGACGAGACCACCCAGGGTTACCGGAGTTTCCACCAGACAGACTGCCACTTTCAGTACCCCCAAACCTCGATCGCAGGCTTTCTCTTAGCTTGGAGGGTGAGAGGAGAAGCAGGGGCCTCACCTCTCGAATCGAAGCCCTGCAGAACAAACTTGCTATTTCTCCAGGCCGAGTGGCAGTTGAGCGACTGTCACGGATGAGGGAGGTGGACGTTATGTATCGTATGAGACGCTTGAGCATCAGGAGTACTGACTCTGGGGAAGGGGAGACAGAGGCAGAGGGCGAAGGCGAGGGCGAGGGCAAGGGTGAGCGAGTAGAAGAAGCCCTCCTTACCCCTCAAACAGACAATGAAAATGATCAAGAGGTCACTCATTCACATCAGGTCTCTGAGGAGACAGGGCTGCAAGCTGAGGAGGAGTCATCTCACTCAGGTAAGAAAACTACAGATTGGAGATGGATACAGTGGATTTCTGTGTGAACTCTTTGCAAGTTACAAAAGCCGACTGCATTCCCAAAAGAAAGCACCTTACTTTGTAATTATGATTTACTAGCTTGTAATGAATACACAAAAATAGACAGCACAGTGTTATTATGTGATAAAATCTCATAATTACAAGATTAGAGTCCTGAAATTATAAGAAAAGTTAAATCTATTTGTCAGTCATTGTCTCATAACATAGAAACTACTCGAAAAACAAAAAAAGATTTGCCACAGAAATATTGATATAAAAGAACCAGTAAAAGTAAAATACAAAAGATTATTATTATTATTAATATTATTATTATTATTATCATTGTTGTTGTTGTTGTTGTTATTAGGCCTATTATTATTCTTATTAATAATAATAATGTACACCAATTTTTAAAAAAAATCATTCTTTATATCCCTATTTTATGTAAACATTTTTCTGCATTTTCTTCAACACTTTCCACATGACAATTATTGATTACTAGACTTAGCTGTTCTGATAATTTGCAAGATCTTGATGTCATTCAGAGATATTTTCTCATAATTCACTTGTCAAATAATTGATATCATTTATCTTTTTAATGTATAGCAACCCACAATTATGATGTAAGGTATCTTTTCTTCTGGCAAAGTAATGTGCACCCCTGTTGTTTCTCCCTTAAGTAAAACATGTATCTCTCTTGTACTTGTTTAATGGGTCATATATTTGCTCTGCCCATGTCCACAGACCATAGTGATGTTTTGAGATTAAATATACAATAATATATTTATATGTGTGTGTGTGTGTGAAATTTACTGATGGCAGAAGAATTCAAAATGTTAATTGGAAGTTAAAATTTTATGGCCATTTGAAATCTAAGTCTCTGTGTTACAATAGTCATAATGTGCCCTAGATTTTGTTGAATCGTGCCTGAAACAATATCTTATTAATGTGTGTTTCCACTTCAGGGTGTTTCTATATCCATTGTTGTCAGAATTGAGGGAATTTTCAGTATGGTTGGGCAATAAAATGATAATTATAATTCTTGCAACATATTTTTGTAATGCGATAATAATTTTCATGACATACTTTTCTATTTTGTATAAATCATTATCTACAGCACACAAAAAAACACAAAAGTATTTTGCTGTTTTCCTGCAAAAACAATTAGAGAGGGTTGCAGTGGTGCTGGAGCCTATCCCAGCTACCACTGGGGGAAGGTGGGGTACACCCTGGACATGCCAACCATTCATACGTAGGTGCAATTTAGATCAACCAAGACAGATCCCATGCAGACATGGGGAGAACATACAACCTCCACAAAGAAAGGTCCCCCTTTTGACCGGTGTTGGAATCAAACCCAGGACCTGTGAGGCGACAGTGCTAACCACTGCACCACTGTGTTCCCAAAATTATAAGTGTTGTGAAATTTCCATATCTAGTTTTGTGAAAAGTTCTACTGTTGGATTTTTATCTTGTGTCCTTTACGACATTTTCATCACATTTCATCTGTTATGAATAGTTTAAAACCACAAATAACAGTATGGTTTGAGAGGAATAGCAATTTAACAGTTACTGTAATAATTACCAATGTCATCTGATATGAAGATTTCTAATTTGACAACATTTCTGAACGCATCGCCCAGCCCTTGCTCATACCTACAACAAATTTATTTATTGTTCTGTTTTTTTTTGTTTTTTTTTTGGCTTGTTGCTTTCTTTACTGTGTCAGATTTTCATCCATCCTCCCCTGTTTATAAGCACTATATTGTTCTTTTTCAGCTTAGATAACTGTGATAACTTACATATTAGACAAAACCAGCTGCAGAGGTAAATACCTTCTTATGTATGTTGTTTTTTCTTTATGTCCTAGAAGAACCCCATGATCCCAGTGGAGTGGAGACAGAGTAGAAAGACTGCGTCCATCATCTCCATCTGAGGTTTTTAGCTCCAACACTGTGACCTGGCTGCCTACTAGAATGCCTTCATCTCATCTTGACACTGAAATGGCCTTCTTGTCCGACAAGAGCATTGTGTACACCCTCACCCTCTGCGCTGCGTTGACTACTAAGAGTGCTGTTCCACTGCCAAAGGGAGGTGCCCCCTTTAACTTGCAGGGCAACTTCCAACCCTTTCCCCACCCTTTCCCAAACAGTCTCCCTAAACAAACTTCCCACCTTCCCGATCTGTCCTCCATCCCCGAGCCCATTCTCTTCTAGGGTTTCTACTAGTTAGTCTTCTTGTAGCGGCTTGTCCTTTCTATTGTATCCTCCCTATGCTTTTCTCATTGGCAGACATTATGCAATTCTGTCGCGCATACTAGAACTTCTGAAATGTCCATAGTGAATACAGTCAAGGCATTCTTTGCATATTGAACAAATCTTGTTTGTTTACGGGCGAGCTGTTAAGGATATGAATGTAAGCGATTCTCTTTTACTTACCTTAGACTTAGGAGGGTTAGTCTCACAACCTCTTCTGTTGCATTTAAACTACACCAAAATTAACTGCTTATCTGATTGTCGTGGTGAGGCGACAGCTGTTTGAGGACTGGAAAACACTGTCTCTGGCTTAAGAACTGTTTTTAATTTTCAGATTAGATCAATCAGCCTTTCTTTTTTTAAGGAAAAAAAATCAACAACATTGTGCCCTGTCTCATTGCTTTTGTACACATTGTAAACATAACCCCATAGGGCTCTTCAGTGAAGAGCTTTTCTATACTGTATAACATGATAGATTAATGACCTATTCTACAATGTACTGGTTCAAGCTGGAGGGGGAAGAGTTGCCTTTTTTAACTAGATGTGTTTCTTGGATTAGATCAGGTAAAATCCTGGGTTAGTGCCCTGATCAATCAGATGTAAAGCTCCCATTTCCAGGTAATTTCAGGAAGCAATAAAAAGGCACAGACTAAATTTAAGTGGTGGCCGGCAACTTTGATAAACATTTAAGATGGATATATGGATATAGAACAAAAAAAAAGAAAAAAAAAAGAAAAAAAAAGATTTGTAGAGCAATATTGTTGTACAAACAGCTCAGTGGTGTAGTGGAGCTACCTATAGGAACCATTGTCAGGAGTTCTAATGCGAACATTTCATTCAAATCATATTACAGGGATATGGAGTTGTGTCAGGGTATTTGGGCGTTTAATAGGGGGTGGGTCCTTTACTTCATGGTATATATCTATGTTCATTCATCTGTACCGCAAAGAGACGTCATTTCATGGAATATTTATTTTTTTTTATCATCATAATTGTTAATCAGTTTTCATAATGTACAAAATAAAGTATATTTTAAATATTTTAAGAGATATTTTGTATTTAACCATGAAATTTTATTTCTCCGCACTTCTATCAAGCTGAAAATATCATATGTCTGTATAGTATCATATTGAGAGTATACATAATTTTCTAGTGCTTTAAATCTAAGAGAGTGAAATGAAGTAGGGATGGCCCTGTGGTGTGCCTTGATCACACGGTTTGGTTTTCCACAAGCGATGGGGTTCATCACTGCAGGTGTTGACGCGATGGAGATTTTTTTCTGATTGTGCCATAATTTCCTCTTTGATAATGCTTCTTCATACGCTAACAGTTTGTTGTCGGACATTCCTTGTGGTATTTGGTAAATTATTTCCATCTCAGCTGTATTTCCCTATGTCGGGTGTCAGATAAGGTCCATGTTGTATATGTGTTTTGTTTGTTTTTTGTCTTTGTTATGTCTTCCAATTTATGTCATGTACTGTTTTCTTATGGGTTCCTCAAAACCTGTTTGGAAATAAATTTCAGTTAGATATTTAGTAACCCTTTCTTTTACAGTCCACTAATGCAGCATTTACCAGGTAACCATATGGTAAACTCTAGTATATTGGTGAGTAATTACCACACTTACACAAGCTGATGAATTTAGAAGAAAGAAGCAACACTTCTGTCAGAATATTCTTATATCATGTGTTTCTGCAGTTATTTCAGTTGCTATCTGTTATGGCCAAAAATGTGTTTTGTGAAGTTGTAGCTACCTTAATATTTTCACCAAATTGTTTGACATACTGTCAACCCACTGCTGAGATATTGCATTAAATCAATGGACAGCAATTGATGCCCTTGACCTTTGGCCACAACAATCTTTTCAGTTCATCGATAAGTCAAAGTAAATGTAAATAGTTCTTGAGATCTTATGTAATATGTAAAGACCATAGCTCAAATACTAAGAAAAATTTTACTTTTAAACAACTGACTAAATAATGTCCAGTTGTGAGCAATTTGAGTTTGTCATAAATCAAATATAATGGTCTACTTGAAAAGTAGATACCTCCACTAGTAAATCCCAATTCAAGTTAAAATTATAGCAGTTGAAGATACATGCACAGAACACAGCCTGTACTTAACAACATGTACAATAACACCAGAGGAAAACTGGGACTGTGGATGTTATTTGCAATTAAAAAAAACTTTTTCATTTTTAAGGTACATCTAATATTCTCTTTTATAACAGGATGTAGCTATGAACAATAGCAATGCAAGACAAATTATTGATCGGAAAAACTATTCTATCATTTCTAGACAGCACACAATTACCAATATTTAGTCAATCTGATGTATAATAGTGGGTATTTGTATTTCAACTGTAGTTTCTCAGAATTTACCAGTTAAATACTAGTATATGGGGGACTGTAACAGGAAGGGTTGTTTTTTCTTTTCCTTCATTTTTTTCTTGTCCTTTTTAAATTTTTGTCATTCAGCAACATGTTCTTTTGTGTAAAGGTTCTGCTGTCGCTATAACATTTTTGCACTAAAGGATAAAATGCAGACTTTTGGGTTTAAACCACATCTTTGCCAAAATGCGTTTTTTTTTTTTTTCTTTCTCAAAAAACTGTGGATGTTTATTACACCTAAAATAAATGAAGGTCATTAAAATCTTAAAGCATTTTGGCCAAAAAAAAAAAAAAAAAAAATGCAGTGATGTGGTTTTCCACAACAGCAGTGCTGCATTGGTGTAATGTATCAACAACAGACCTATAGGTATCCATCACTGTTTAGTCACTCAAAAAGATCAGTTAACTGTTATGTAGCATTTACAGTTGTAGCATTTGATCAACTCAGAAGTTTGTCTCAGTATTTTAAACATTTCTTGTAAATTTGGAAGTATCATATCGCCTTATTATGTGTGCATTACATTACACTCCAGGCAATGCCAAATACGTACTAAGCACTGTTTCATACCGTCTAGGTTTTTAAAGACAACTTATTTACTGTTCTGCCATCCCTCTAGCTGGAGAGGTAGAGTAGCATTGTGGATAGTTTCTGCTCTTCATGCTGTTTTATCTGTAGGAACATTGAATCAAAACTGTGAACTTCAAACAAAGCTAAAAGCATAGTTAAAGATAAAAAAAAAAACAATATTAATAAAAATTTTAAAACTACAGGATCAGATTCAGTGTTTCAAAGACAAGCCCATACGTCAGCATCACAGGGAGGACAAGCTGGCACACCCATAATTACTAATGCATCTCATTTTCAATTCATTTTTAAGACTGAAAGGCCTTGCCACAGTCTTATGTGTAAACTGCCCCTGATGACATTTAAATAGCTATTTCAGTGCATACGCCCCCAAATAATTGGCATGTCAGGTACACTTGAACATAGTGTCATTCGACTTTTTGTACTGCAGGTTATGTGCAACATGAAGTAATTATGCACACTTGTAATATTTTCTATTTTCATATGAGATTTAAGTGCTTTTTGTACTCACTGACATCTTTTTTTCTTCCTTGCATGAAATGCAAGAGAGAGGAGGAAAAAAAATGTTTTTCATAAAGTATATTTGCATTTGGTACTCCAATAGTATAACCAGTGGGCAAAACATTATGTTTCATAATTTAATTTACAAAACTATGCCAAGTATTTGAAAGCTATTTTTAGAGTAAATTAAAAGAAAAGTCATTCATTTTTTTCTTTCAAAACATGCCTTTATCTTTGTATCTATAAATATGAGCATAATCCATAGTCATATGATTGTGCTACTGTTGTATGATACTGCAGTCTGATTCATAAATAAACTCTTTGCATGAAAGTTGTGTTTGTGATCAATTCAGGAACATCTACACTGATTGTAATTGTACATTTCTTGTTTTCACTATATTTTAAATGTTGTTAGCCTCATAGCATAACTGCCTAAGTCATATTTTTCATTTATCATTTCTAATTTTTTGGCCAAATTTAGATATCTACATAACTTTACTCTCCTAACACTGCTGATTAAATTGATGGAGATTTCACAGTTTGGCCAAAAATATGACTTAGGCAACCATGCTACGAGACTAACAATGTGTAAATTCTCTCTCTGTTACTAAAAAGAGCCTCAGTGGCAGCAGCAAAAATTATGTCATAATTGTCTCCTTTTCAATCTAAACTTGAGTTAAAACTGTTTTTTTTATGAAACATAAAAGCAGTATATGAACTGAATACATGTATATACACATATCCACAAGTATGTGTATGTTTCGCACATGTATCTACACTTGCACAGTGGCAATCTGAGCCCAGTTACTTGGCCAGACTGTCACACTCTGCTCCATTTGTATGATCAAAGCATTGGCAAAGAAAGACAGTACTTGAACTGAACTTGAAAAAACCTCCCAGCATGCACTCTTCAGGTTTGGATGGCATCCATTCTGAGGAACTTCAAATTCCTCAGTATGCTTTTTCCAAAAGAAGAATGAGAAGTTTGATTATTACTTACTCTTGTGTGATTGGGTATCGATTTATTTGCAGGAAAACTTCCAAACTTCTGTTTTCAGTGGTGTGCCCCAGGGTTTGGCAGGTGCTTCAGACAAGCACAACCTGAGAGTTCAGACATTACAGATTAATATAATACCTTCATGTACTAAGTACTTTACATATGTCCTGTCAGCACTAATGAACATGGTTGAAAAGCATATTTTGCCCAATTATCACCTAATTCCAATGATAAGGCAATAATTAAAATACAAACAAATTAGCTTGACAAAAACAAAAATATGTTACATCAGTTGAATTGCTTTTCAAAAGTATTCTGCGAAAAGACAAGTACAGATAATACTACTACAACTAGCTAATAATAATAATAGTAGTAGTAATAATAATAATAATAATAATAATAATAATAATAATAATAATAAATGCATGTTATGAAATACATTACTTGACGGGAATTGCGCACACCTGGAACAAAGTTTCCAAATCAGCTGCTCCTTACAACAAACTGTATTTGGTAAGTTTCTGTCCTACCTGTCTCTACTGAACAGAACAGAAATGTCCGACGATTCAACTTATAGTTGCAGTTTTATAGCTTTAAAAAAGTGATTTATTTATTTATTTTATTATTATTATTATTATTTATTTTTATTTGTTTTTTGCACATGCTAACTAGCTGCTACACTTAGCTTTTCAACCTTTAATTAACGCTAATTTTTCAGCAACACATACAAAAGGACACCGGGATTAATAACTTTACAGTGATTTCCAATATAGCTAGTTGTAAAACGTTGTATTTATTTTATTTTATTATTAATAGGTCAGATAGGGTGCTCAAAAGGTTTAATGAAAGTTTCTTTTAAGGAAGTATTGAAAAGTAGCTACCTCCTGCTAATCGTCGTTAGCTAAAGTTAACAAGCACCTGTTTGAAATCAGCTAGTTTAGCACAGTAGTGCTAGTTAGCTCAAATCCCACCTGGACGGTTTCACTGCAGACTAAGGTAAAAAATAAAATGGGGGGAAAAAAAAAAAAAAAAAAAACCGTAGGAAAATATGGTTCCAATAGTAACATTTTCCCCGCTTGACTCGTATCTTTATATATTTTTGGTTAATTTCTGAAAAAAAAGTGTCTATAGATGATTCGGCTTGTAGTGTAGTTTGTAGCTGTTATTTCTTGTACATTTGTCTACTGGATGCCACTGTTCTTTAGACACCACTGCCAGTCACATCCAGCTGTCCCTCCATCACAGTTGCTTTGGTCTCAGATTAAGTACACTAGATATCTGCCATTACTGTCCACCTGTCAAGCCTGCCTGGGGAATAATAACTGCCTTACAGTGACAGTTGTCCTTCTCCTCCACTGACTGCACTGCATTCTGGACTGCATTCTGGAGCTGTGCAGAAGATGGAATAAAGGATCCACTCTTTTCAAACAGCAAACAAAGGTAAGACACATTGAAACAATGCCATGAACATGAATGTTCATGTTAATGAAAAACATTAATAACACATCTAGGGGTTATAATCAAATAGAATACTTGGATTAATAATGTTTCCTTGAACAGTTTAATATATTCTATGGCAGAAACAGAGACCCAAGGGGCTGCATATCCTGCTGAGGGTGACCACATGTCCTGCTGCACTTTGATTCTTTGTCCCTGTGTCCTACAGACTGAGAATATATCCCTCATGAGTTAAAGCAGATTATTGTTTGCTTCATATACAACTACTTCCCAAATTTAAGAAAATCCATGAGACAAAATGTGAATTTCTACCGCTTTCCATTTGTTTACATTGCAGTTTGAATACCAGGCGTTTGTTCATGGACATAAGTAGTTCGTGCATAGTAGTATTAGTGACTTTTTAAGAAACAAGACCTCAGACTGAAACCAGAGGTGAATTTGGGATCTTAAACAGAGTTGTAGTCCATCTTAGAATTCTGAATATTTTCATCTGACAACTGAGCTATTCTCAAGTTATTTCAGGTAAAAGTGATATAACATGACATTGTACTCTACCAAAAGCTGTTTATTTTAGCCTTTTTAAAAATTAAATTCTTTGCTCTTCATTTTGTTGAGACACTGGCTTTCATAACAAAATCTAAACAGACAAAGTAAGTACAATTTGAGTTCTTATTTATTTTTTTCAGCAGGAGGAGAAAAGGCTTATAATGTGAGGAAGATCTGAGGAGACAAATGTACTTTTTTTTTTTTTTTTTTTTTTAAATTTTACCTTTATTTAACCAGGAAGTCCCATTGAGATTAGGAATCTCTTTTGCAAAGGAGACCTGGCCAAGGCAGGAGCCATACAAAGTTAAAAAAAAACAAAAAAAAAAAACATGATACACAATTAACAATAAAACACAATAACAACTATTGAACCATAATGGCATCAAGAAAAACAGTCACATTCCTCCTTCACTGCATTCTCCATGATATTTTTAAAATCATTAACAGAAATGTATGTAGGTAGTGTTACAGTTACAAATGTACTTTTTGTATTTGTGTTCCACAGTATCCCACACAAATATACTCTTTACTTTCCTGGGACCTGGTCACCCTAATCCTGCTGTAGCTAGGAAAGGCCACAAGATGGAGACAAACTACCAATAAACAGAGATAAGAACCAAAACCATCAAGTACCATAAAGCACCAGCCTCTCCCATCTGAATATGCTGCCCACACATACAATATATGCTGTGCACATTCCGGTAGAACATATTACAAATCTTAAATCCTTTCCTTAGAAAAGAATTTGCTCCTCAGTTTAAAGGTTCGTACCTCGGGAAGCCAGGGAAGTTTACAGTAGAGTAGGACTGGGCAACAACATGATGATTGTGTTTTTTGAAACATAACGTTATATCACAATAAGTATTATCATGATGAACATTTTTCTTGTCTTTTTGATGTTTCTCTCAGTTTTACTCATTGGCATATTTTAATGTTGAAAAAAACACAGTGTGTTTTAGTGTCAGAATTGCTTTGAATGTTCTATTTCTGGAAGGGCTGTTAATGTTTGTCATGATGTGACTTTAAAGAAGAGTTTTAAACCACAGATACAGTAAACGTGATTCTCATCTTATGTCCTCTCTATTTTGTTGATGAAGAGCTCGGATTGCACTCATTTTCTTTATTTTGATTAAATTTTAATCAGATAAACCATATAAATCACAAAATCTGAGTTTACCTGTGTTTTTGTCTTGTTATTTCATCTTCATGTCTTTTTTGTCTTGTTATGCAGCCTTCTAACATGTAAGATACAATGTAATGGTTTGACAATCGCTCGTATAAATGTAATTGTTGCAATATAAGAATATAGCTTAATGACTATCATTTTATTGTATAGCCCTATAAATAATCGAGTTTAGACTTAGTTTTCATGTTGCCATTATATTCATTTTGTTTTTGGAGATGAACACAATAGCTGCAATGCCTTTAGTTGTGTGTCTGTTGCAGGCTGTATGTGTTTCAAATAGTGACGCTATAATTTGGTGCATACGATTTAGGGGGATTGTATAAACACACTGCAGGCGGGCGAGAAGGTGGGTGTAGTTGGATGTATTTTACAAGTTCACTACTAAATGTTACTCAGTGTTTCCTCAGTGTCTGTCCTAAAGTCATTAGAAGTTGCTAAATGACGTCATCACCTAATTTGCATCATTGTAAATATTTATGTAATTGCAATGAATGATGTAGGAGGGAGGAATAACATTGCATTAGAGACAAAAAATGACTATAAAAACATCCAGATATGTTTAGAACTACAAATAAACTATACTCTGTCAATTCTTGTTTTTTCTTTTAATGTCCCTATTCCAACCGTCCTCCTTTATCTGGGCATGGGGACCGGCTAAAGTGACCCAAAGGAGACACTCTGGACCAGTTACTGAGGTTAGTTATCGATTTACTTGCTCGTTTGTTTAGTTTTCCTTTTCATTTTCTTCAGTTTGGTTTGGTTTTTAACCTTACGGTTCACTTAAGAGCCCAATATGTAATTCATGTCAGAGTCCCCAAGAGTCTCCAATAACACCAGAAAAAGATGATAGATATATTACTTTTTGGATAAAGAGTCTCTAGAGAGGTCTGAAAAATTGCTAATTATACCAACAAAGTGTCTAAGTTGGAAACCCTGACTTTCACAGCTAGACTGTGGGTTCATATGACTGGGACACAGGAAGTAATTTTGTGTCAGTTAGAGGACAATGTGTGCGTTAGAATTACTTTTCAAAAGTTGCTAAAAGTTTACAAGTGTTTTTTTTTTTTTTGCATCTGCCGTAGGTGGGGGTATGGTGGTTGATATTCAGCTGGTTGGAATATGCGATTAAATATCATACAATAAACTTTAAGGAAATAAAGAATGAAGAAGAGGAAAACGACAGCTGTGTGAAGCGAATGAAATCAATTCAAGTGTAAATGCAGGAAATACACTGTGCCAAAGTGCAGTTAGAGCATGGTGTGTTTAGACATGCAGTTTGGTGCAGCTGAGTGCTGCAGGACCTCAGTGTCGCTGCACAGCTTGGGTCGCTGCTGCTGCTAGATTGTAGTTTTAACAGCTGATTCGATCCCCCTGCTCTGAGAGACCTACGCTTCCTGGCTATTTATGGCAGATGCCCCTCTATCGAGGCCACTCTCTTCAGCCCATACATGGTTGCTGTGGGATGAGGTTACCGCGCCGATTTTGGCCAGCACTCCCCAAACCTTTTGGGAGTGTTGTGTCGCCTCTTATCATCAGTCTAAACTGCTAGACCAGAGTCTTAAAACAGGTTAAGGATAGATGTTTTTAGAATCACACTGTTGACTTTTGGATCATTATAAGAGAATTTCTTTTCTGTAGTCGGGCCCCTGTTGTGTATTTTTCTGGTAGCTCTCGCCTTCATCCCTCTCCTCTTGCACACCGCTCTTCTCCTCCCTCTCATTCTTTCTCCCTTACTTCTTTGCTCAACTGTTCCTGGACTGATTTATTTGGCCCAGTGCAACAGAGCTAGTGGGAAAGCACCAGGCTATATTTGTCGGCTGCTGAGGTTGGAGCCGCTTCATGGTGGATGACTCTGGAGCCTCTGTTTGGGTTTACCTGCTCACACCTGTGCTTTCTGCCTCCTCAGCAGCGACTCTCCCTGTATAAGGAACTTGTCAGACCCTCTTTGGCGGTTTGTGGCTGAATCTTTTTGTGAGGATAAATGGACTTCACCTGTGATGCTGTAGGGGGGTGTGCCAATTCCAGCTAAAGCACTGTAAGTATTGTTTCGTCTTCCACAGTAGTCTAACTAAATTAGATGTATTTACATTTGACAAGATCAAATACATGTTGATCATCTGGGATGTAACTGTGTCATTGGTTCCAAATTGTATAATGCTTAATGGAAATG
This sequence comes from Sphaeramia orbicularis, assembly GCF_902148855.1. NCBI lineage: Eukaryota > Metazoa > Chordata > Actinopteri > Kurtiformes > Apogonidae > Sphaeramia > Sphaeramia orbicularis. The sequence continues at coordinate 4,205,498 of NC_043973.1, forward strand.
TAAGATAACAATTTGTCATTATGTTCTACTATTTATTTGAAAACTGACCCTCAGCAGCAATCAAACATGAAAATTCAATACTTTATATTAGAATAAAGATGAAAGACAAAATAAGGTTCTTATACTCAACTGTATTTTATCATCTGGTTTTGTGGAAATACCTTTATGTGACAGTTGCCGAAACAAGTTGAAATTATCAGCAGCAGCATTTCTTGGTGTGTTTATTATTGCTGGTATAATTTCAACTGCCTGATTTTGTTTCTTACTTCAATGTGAATATGGAAAGTTCATCTTCTAAAGAAAATACAAAATTTTGAAAGTAAAATTAAGGACAGCATCATTGATTAAAACTAAATTGCCATCACCTCATGGTTAGAAAAAAGTGTATCCTCATCTTCATAGAATAAGGCTTGTCATATTACTCAATACAAACATAGTCAAAGGTGTAAACTTTGGCTTCTAGTATTTTGTGCCGATAGAGTGTCTTGAATTCCAAAAAAAAATTATGTTTTTTTTTGTTTTGTTTTGTTTTGTTTTGTTTTTTTGTTTTTTTTGTTTTTTTGGAGAATATTCAGAAGAGGAGGCCAACCTTGTTGTTGCCAAACTCAGTGGCACCTGACTGTTGTTATTTTTATAATTTTGAGGACTGATCATACTGTCTCTATCAAGTCTCCTTGTTGCATTGAGCTGTCTCAAGTATCCACATGGGTATTAGCATTCCACCCTCCAGATTATAGCTGTATGGTGGAGGCATGTATGTGTTGGGTAAGCGTGTTGTTCCAGCACTGGCCAGGCGTTGTTTCTCTGCCGTTTTGTTTTTATAGTGTGCGTGCGATTGTGTGACTCTGCAGCAGTTGCTTCGTGCCCTGCACCTGCTGCTCCAGTCAAAGTGAGCAGACAGGTTTACTGACTGGCCCCATGCTTGACCCCATGCCACAGGACTCTGTTCATCTACAATGTAAAGAAACCTGCACAGATCAGATGTTGCAGACACATTCTTTATATGCTGAAAGGTCTGATATGTGAGCTTCAGGCGAGGTTTGGAGGATTCTCTCAGAGAAATCGAATATAATTCAGAATTATGTTTGCATTTGTTTGTAATGGGATAAAATTGGGTTCATGTCTTGTTATGTTAGAATGAGCTATTTATATTTACAGAGGGAGCCGAACACCAGGTCAACAATAGCTCCAAACAGGCTTCTTACCCTGTTTTACATGGGGTGATATCCATTGTTAAGTGTCATTTACTGTCACCAGACCCGAGTTAACACCCTCACCACTATTAAGGCCAGAACTCAAGAAACAAATGTTGGAACCAACTGGAAACTTGCATATTTGTTGGCCACAATAGTAGAGGGTAGGCAGGACAGTGAACCTATAAATGTCAATATTCAATCTGGTTTCTTTCCTCTTGTATAATTTAGTTGACTGTAAACCATATGCAATGGTGAATAAAACAACTCCCTCATCAGCATCAGTGTTAGTTTTTTCTGTTTTCGGCTTTTTAGCAGGAAAGTATGTTGACTCTGGTCCATACTCAAACATGGCAGGTGATGGTTATGCACCGTAACACTGCAACATACCTGGTATAAATGGAATAATGAAGTCCCCTCTACTATAAGAACATGGTTTCACAACTTGGTAGACTCTGCTACGTCATGTTGATTATATATTTAGGCATATTGGTTATCCCTGAGTTTACAGCAGAATAAAAATACAGAAAATAGTTTCCCCAGTTGAAATACTTTTTACTACTCTTTTTCCTGGTCGGCTTTTGCAGTATAAAACTGCTGCTTTCACTTCTTAGAGGTCCATTAGTGCAGCTTTTAGGAAGATGTTCAGCTTTCTTCATTAACCTGCTCAGCCACTGTAAGTGAACCATAACACAAGTAACCCAAATGTAATATACTGGTTGTATATGACAATGCACAACAGCCAAAACAACGAAGGGTTAATGTTGCATATGATTTTTGCTGTCCCATGTTTATTTTCTGTGCAGGCAGAAGAGCAAATTTTGCAAAATGAACCCCTTGACAGAGCTGAGATGTAACGGACCACTTCCTGTTACATAATATGAAGATGTTCCTCAATGATGCACCTTTAAGGAATGAAAGCCAAATCCTAGAATGACCATGTCTGGCATGAAATCCTGCCCCTTCCTCCTTTGTTTTCTCCTCCTCCTTTCTTAGCCTCTGCCTGAGAGATGCAGAACTTTTTAAGTGTTTCTCTCAGCACTACAGCTCGATGCTCATTGTTATCCATATAAGAGCAGAGGAGGCAGATTTCTGTGCTGAGTGTCAGGCAGAATTGATGCAAGGCAGCAGAGAGGCACGCAGATCTGGATCTAAAGTGTAAGAGGAATGCCAGAGTAAATGTTTAAGGAAGCAGGGAGTATAAAAACGTTCCCAGCTCTGCTGCCTCAGGCTTTTTATTTGTGTGTATGAGAGAGAAAGTTAGGATTGTTTTGCAGGTTTTTTCTCCTGTGTGTTTATAACAGTGTGATTAACTTGCACTTGTACAAGTTCACCTAAACAAGGAGAGTTTCTCCAAAAGTCAGGGCCACTTGGAACAAACAAACTTCGACTGAACATATCAGTATGGCTAAATATTGTCATATGATCAATGCCTGGGAGATGATTACTTTTTTGTGAAAGCACGGGCATGAGCTGGGAGGCTAAAGCTGAGGTTTAGGCCTTTCTGTAGTCATTCATAACTTACATCACATAGAACATTAAGCTCAGTAAAGCTGCGGGCTGTAAGAAGAAAGACTGGAACAAAGGATCATGTGGGTTTGGTCTTCATAGGAAAAGAAAGGCTCCATCTATAGCCTAAACCCTGTGTGTAATATTAAGCTGAGCTTCACAGCTCAAGGTCTGATTACTTGACAGAGATGCTTTGATGTTGAGTCACATTGGGATTTGTCCAGTTACTTCACCACCTTGTGTTGTTTACATGTTTTTGATGGTGTTGAGTTTTATTGGTTGTTTGGTTGGAGTATGCTTGTTATGTTATGTTCTGAGATATGTTCCAGACCACGAGACCCAGAATAAGCTGTCTCAGTTCAGAAAATCCTCCTAATCATAATACAAGAACCCAAAGTTCAATCAGATGTGTCCACTGTCCTTCCATCTTAATCTTGAAGCATGAGCTATGGCCAAAAATGTATTTTGTGAGGTCACAGCCACCTTTACCTTTGACCTTGAGCCTCCAAATGCTCATCAGTTTCTCCTTTAGTCCAAGTGAATGTTTGTGCCAAGTTTGAAAAAATCTACTTCTAATTCAAGTAATTTAAAGGGTCAGTATGCATGTGTTTGCATATGTGTTGTTGTTAAGTCATTGTTAGCTAATACAAAATCTAACGGTAGCTAGCGTTGTACAATGTAGTCACTGCAAGAGCAGAAGAGAGTCATCTCAGTACCTATATGTGTAGCATTTATATGTGATTAGATCCTCTTAAATCCTCCTTAATGATACACACTGGACCTTTCTCTAGAGATAAATAAGTCTATGTTATACATTTTGTTGACTTATGTAGTTACCAATATGATCAAATAGCTTCTAACAATGCTCAACTTGAAGAATTAAGTCATCTTACTTAGTGAAAAGGTCAGTTTTATTTGGATCCCTGTCATGGCATCAATTCCCCCTATTTAACATTACCATGTAACATTAGTTATGACTGTTTCATTGGAATGAAATGTCATGACATATGTCATACACTTGCAAATTTGCACTGCAGTACTCCACCAGAGGGATAATTTATGTGTAGTCTATATTTGATTATTGAGTTATTGGGCTGACTATGATAGGTGACCAGTAGCTAATGCAAGCCACTAAAACTAATCTGTGAGCTAATATAATGTTAATACCTTATTTATCATTATATAGGCTAAGTCTCCTCATTTAATGTTAAGTTAACATTTAACATTATGTTAGTTAACATTACTTACAACTATTTCATAAGAATTATGACATAAAATGACACCATACATATTGTGAAGAAAGTCTAAGTGACAATTTATAATGTTTGTTGATGGTTGGTAATGGCAGGGAAACTGTCAGTGGAAAGGCTAGTATAGAAGAGATAATGAGCTAAAATGAGAGCTTTGTGATTATAAAGTTATAGAGAAAAAAATAAAGAAACTCAGGAAAGAGAGGAGGTGGTGAGGAATGAGTGGAAGTTAAAGGAACAAGTAGGAGTGGTCAGAAGGACGAGCAAGATGGACAACAAGGATGACAAATCTGGGTGAACGAAAGGGAGAAGGTCTGGGAAAGAAAACAGGCGTGGAGACAGTCCCCTGGTAAACACAGGCTGACAGGGTGACCTCTCCCCAAGGCAGCCACTCACAACACATGTTGCCTTATTAGGGGTGTCTACAGGGAGAGGAGGCAGACTGGGGAAGGTGGGGAGGGGAGGGATATGTGTGTGTAAAAGGGTGAGAAAAAGCATCATAGAAGAGGCCAGTAAGTGTGAAACTGAGGATGAGGAAGAAAGAGGAAGAACGAAGAGTGTGTGGACCATAAAAGAGTGTTCAGGTTGTCTTGTCAAAACAGTGAATGCAGTTTTTTTTTTCTTTGAGGAGTCGACTTATCTCACTTGACCAGCTTGATGTATATTTTAGAATTTAAAGGCAACAGTATGGTGAAATGAATCTTTTTTTTTTTTAAATCACACTGATTGCCGTTGTGCCAGTTGTAAGATAGAGACCTATTGCCAATATTTACATGTGTATAAGTGACTGCGGTTGCAGTGGAAGAGAATGAGATGAGAAAGACAGTCTGATCACTTTTGGTAGATTTGAATGGGTCTGTTAAATGGATCTTTTCTTTCTTATGTTTATCATCTCTCTGGAGCTCAGTGTGCTCAAGCATGCGTGCATTTATATGATTTTATGATGTCATCTGTGTTTACTGCTCGCTGACATTGGGATCAGATTACAGTGCTGTGTTATAATTTTATTTTTTGTATTTACCATTGCAGCTGTAAGGCAGCACTATTGCTCAGGATAAATTTCCCTGTTGGCACAATGAAGGATATCTTAACCCTTTAAGCATCAAAGTCGCAATTTTGCGCCAAACAACACAACTGAATGAAACAGACCATAGCTCCAGATAGAGTCGCCAAATCTTGTTACCATCTCCCACCAATGAATGGTGGCCATGTGCCCATTCAATCTTAACACTATTTTAGGGCATGTTTCTATTCAAAGTGAAGAAGAAAATTTAGTTTGAAAGATGTGGTCCTGAGCAGGTTTAGTGAGTAAGTAACTAAAGTTTATTTAGTTTTGGTTTGATAGATAGGCTGCATTTGGATACCCTGCTGTTTGACTAAAAAGCTACTAAAACTTATGGCATTTTGCTTTCTACTAATGTTTAAGTTCATTTATTTTAAGGATAAGATGACAATAAACAAAAACACAAAGAAAACATCCATGTAAATATGTTCAAAGTTCAATTTCAGTAAAAGTTGTACAATCCAATATGGCAGTGTGATGTGCTAATTTGCAAATTACTTGAGTAAATTTACTCCCATCATAAACTTTTGGTTATACCCATTATTTGTCTCTTTTACAGTATGACTTCACATCTAACCACTTCCACAATACAGCTTTTTGAAATCTTGATGTCAAAATTGTTTAATTGACCCAAACTTCACCAAACACACCAAAAGTGAAGAAAGATTACATTCAATCCTGTCTTTAAATTTTTTTTTAAAGGTTCACTAGTTTTTACTGAACCCAGATTAAATGTGTTTCTGTGGCACCAAACATTAAACTAGACATTCAGTCTAAATTTATATTTAAGTCACTTTAAGTTTAAAGTTCATTTCTCTTTTGCTTTTTAAGATAGGTTGAACTAGTTAGATTTTGCAAAGAAAGTTAAGGAACACACTCAACTTCGAAAAGTTGCCACCGTCAAACCAGGCTAAAACAGTCAGTTGCTGTCTCTTCTCTTTGTTCCTTACAGTGCTGTTTTATTTTGGCCATATACTTCTTTAATTCAGCCACCAACTGTTTCTCAGAAAAGAAGAAATTAGAGCTCCTCTGCTGAGCCAACATGAGAACATTAACTAATGTTTTAGCGAGCCTACCAGTGTAATGTTTCTTTTATACTGTTTCACCATGTAATCATTGTCTTCATTTTGATTAAAGTCTGTTTAATTCCAGTTTACCTCAGGAATCATACTGACTAAACTGAGAGTTCTTATTTGTGCAATAGTGCTACGCATATATTTAAAGCCAGATGTATTTACTTTAAACTTACAATAGGTTTTTGCTGCTAATGCCTGCCTGGACAATGCTTTGACCAAAGGAATAAAATACAACAAATATCATACAGTCATGTACCTTTGAAATATCACTTGTTTTTTTATTTTTTTCAGGCTGAACATTGAACTTTTATATTGCTTTTATCTTCTCTACAGTTTAACATTTGAGGGTATCGTGTCCCTGAGGGCATTTGAACTACATTTCAAGTTGGTTTATATTATTTACTTTGCCTGTGGTATTGGGACTAATGGAGATGGAGCTAACAGCCTCTGTGTTTCCTTTAATGTTAGTAAACAGTGGATAACATAACAAGATAAAAACGAGTTACCAGCATTAGAGGTGGCAAGTGGTCACCTGATGTATGTATTTATATTGTTTTTTGTTTGTTTTTTTACTAGACGGTCAGATTAAAAAGAGGCCAGCATTAGAGCCTCCAAAGCTGTTTGTACAGTAGTAGGGGGCTTAGTTTATGATGTTTCAACTTTTCAACTATAGGCCTGATAAATACTTGTCTGAAGTTGTCTCACGTTTCCTAAAGCGATGACCAGACGAGCTTGTCAGCACACACTTTGTCAGATAATGCTGTCTCTTCTGAAATCAGGCCAAATTGTGGGATTACATCAGCACTCTTGAAAATAATGGTTACATGTATGTGTGTGATGTGGGAAGACATTAAGTGTGTAAATAAGAGGGAAAAGATGATGAACCGTGGAAAGCAAAACAATCTACCTAATGAGTGTTTGTGGTCTAGAAATATTCAGTTATTATTCATCTCTACATTGACAAATATACTCAGCAGTGGCTTTGTGTTTAATGAGAAAAGATCACAGTATGACAGGGGAATTATGAATTCTGCTCTACTGCATTGAATGTGACAGCTTAATTAAGACCTTCTTACTGGCAGAACTGGCATAAAGTCCAGGCTATCATTAAAAATGTTACTGCTGTAGTGGATCCTAATCCAAGTAACACGCTGAAATTTTACGATCTCTTGGATCCCAACTGCACCTATCTGTATATCTCAGCCAGAATATTTAGGAAATTGATACTTACTCTTACATGCCTTGTGACATGACCAATGCTTTTGCATGCTGATGTATGTCCTACACAAACAAAATGTAGGGAGCCCCCCCGCAAAGTGTGCTGCAATGACCTAGAACAATCCAGTGACAACCAATGCACTCCAGTTCATTGGTCCTCTGCAGGCTACAAAAAAATATGAGAAAGCATTTTGGTTGGACACAAAATTATAATCATCCCTTTAATACCACTATAAAGTGAAACGAAGTATAAAAAATGTTATTAAAAAGTCTATAGAACAATAATCATCCTCACTTATCACTTATGACTGTATATAAGAAGTGGACAGAGCCACTTGGACATATACCACCAATCTGAGGCCAGGACTATGTGCTCTGGCCACCAAAAGGTGGAGCTGGTTGGCTGTGAGGGAAGATGGGTAAACACTATCTTACTGATGGAATGAAACAATATGCAGAACATAAAATCAATCAATCATTCATCTTCTGAATCTGCTTTATCCTCACTCTAGCAGGGGGTGCTGGAGCCTATCCCAGCTACCTATGGGTGAATGTGGCATACACCCTAGACGAGTCATCAGTTCATCACAGGGCTGACATATAGAGGCAAACAACCAATCACTCTCACATGCAAACTCCACACAGAAAGGTCCCTGGTTGGAATCAAACCCAGGACCTTCTTGCTGGGATATTATATAGCACCACATCGTAACAAAAGTTATCTCATGGCGCTTAACATGTAGAGTTGGTCTAAACCAGACTATTTGCCAATTCACAAAAACCAACAGAATCCCCCAGGGGCAAACACATGGTGACAGTTGAAGGAAAAAGTACCTTTAACAGATAGAAACCTGGACTCTGGAGGATGGTCATCAGCCTTGACCAGTTGGGGTTAAAGAGAGAGGGTTAAAGGAAGAGAAATAGAGAGGGGAGGGGGATGTCACATGGATGCATCCCAAACTACTGTTATAGTACCAACTGCAAATACCCATAAGTACCAATACTACTACTCCAAATTGGTTTTGAATGTTGATATTCAAAATAAAAAGCATACAAATACAAGTACTAACAGTGGATATACTACTACTGCAGCTGTTAGGACCAATAATAGAAATCTCTGCTATCAGTCCATCAATCTAACTATATAATAAACAATATCACAACTATATGGATCGATGAGTGATGATGATGGAGGCAGGAGAGAAGCAGGACCACAGCAGCAGGTCCTGAGATGATCCAGGGAAAACCTGCAAGGGGATGAAACACAGAGACTCCAGGAAAGAAGGAGAATCAGTAATATATATTTGTATAAAACATATTGCAGTCTTTTTAGTGTAACTTATTAACCATGACTATAGCTGCACCATGTGACAAAAAAACATTATTTTCTAAATAGATGCTCAAACTCTGACTTGGCAGGCAGACCAGCTGTCAAAAACCAAAACAATGCCCCACATGTCAGGTATCCAGGCTTTCATTCTGTTAGCACTAAATATTAATGGAGGAATTATTTACAAATGGACACCAGATCACTTATTCGTGCAATACGTGCAGGTGGAACTGTATAAAGATGAAGTGTCCCAGTCTCCAGTCTTTGCTCTAGTCTCAGTTTGCAGTGTATCTGTCTTCCAGACAACACTTAGGGGTTAGTGACAGAACACACACAGAGCTAAACAGACAGGAGGAACAGTACATTTCAGCTGCATTGCCTCACAACCTCAGGCAAGGTTCTGCTTTACTCTACCAGTGTGAAGAAATTCAGAAATAAAATTACATTTGTGTGCTTCACAGCAGTTCTTTTGCTAATGCTACTCTTACCTCATCCAGGGTGGAAGGGAGAAGTCTGTTTATAAATAAGAGTAGGGCTGTGCAATGAAACAGTAATGGCATTTAGCCTACTGTCATTTTCTATATCAACATGAACATTTTTATGTACCGCTTTTATATTTTTTTTAATGTTTTACTTAGAATATTAATATTTAAATGTAGAATTGTTCCTCCTCTGGATTTATCAAATGTTGACAAGTGACAATATGACAACAAAACTCAGGACCAAACTTTACTTGAGAGCAATAATGATTTCATGTTTATTTTTGATCATTTATTTTGATGATTATAATATTAATATTGAATGAGATGACCATTTTTATCATTTCTCCATTATCTTTTTTTTACCACGTCATGCTGAGGAATATGCTATACACTTTACTTTACGTTTAATTTTTACACAATTTCTGTGAGTGAAAGGATTTTTATGTTACCTTGATGGATGGCAGTGGGCCATGTTTGCTGATACATGCCTAAATTACATGTGTTAGTGCCGGGATACCATCTGACTTCCAGTAGCCTCAGACCCCCTTGGCTGGCACCCTCCTCCAATCCTGTTTCAGAGTTTTTATCATCAAGGCTAATTTCTGCCTGTAATCTGATTAGGTCTCTGAGCTGCTTTAGCACCCTGCTGTGCTGTCTCTCTCTCTCTCTCTCTCTCTCTCTCTCTCTCTCTCTCTCAGCTTGCGTGCACACACATCTACTTACACACCATTACATACATTTCTCAGCAGGTTTGCGTAGGTTCTAGATTGCCGTGCAGAGGGGGCAACCACTTTACCGTTGCCTTGCATGTTGTCTGTGAGTGCGTGGTGGTGCCAGCGCCTCCATCCCCACCCGCGCTACCCGCTGGGAACTGCCCTCGTCTCCACCACTGCCATTCCACTCCACTGCTGTCACCACCGCTGCTGCAGCCAGAGGGGAGTCTAGTAGCGGGCTATCTTTCTGTTCTCCCTCCTAAACATGTTCCGAAACCCATGGATTTCTAGTTACCATGTGAACCATGTGCGACCCTGTGGCCAAGGTAAGGCCTGTGGAAGGGATGGGTGGGTCAGGCTTTAAGATGACTCACTCAACCCACCTGAATACTCTTACATCTGTGGACAAGCTTTAGTGACTTGGCTAATGCAGTTTAGCTCCTTTCCAAGCTTTATAATGGAATCCTGTGGGCTGTTGGATGATAATATATATGGGGGGCAGAGGAATTTGGCATGTATAGATATCCTTTGGCTGTGAAAGAGTCAGGGACAATTTGCGCACACTTTGCTTTTATGTGCTGTATGGCTTAAGAATATGTTTGGATTGGTTTTGTGTTGCATTGGCTTTGTGCAGATAATCAAGCATATTTAGGTTCAAAATTAGTTTTCAGGGATTTGGTTTGGCTGTGTTCAGCTCAAAAACTGTACTTTCAGTTTTGCTTTTGAGGACTTCTTTTAGTTTCAAAAATGTAGCCGCAAAATTTGGTTTCTCGACTTTGTGTGGCTTTACTTTGCTTGAATACTTAAATGGGTTCATTTACTTTCATAGACATGGTTGATAGTTCTTTATATTTGTAGGCTAAAAATATATGGATCAAAATATATTACAAATATATTTTGAGTGTTTGATGTTTCTCTTGCTGGTGGATGAATGTTAGCATAAAGCCTGAATTGAATGATCCTAATGACAGTTAAAGTGAGCAGGTACTACAGCCCACACATTTGATGCAGTATAAATCTACCCATGTGTGTTGCTGTTAAGTAATTGTTGTTGTCTAAGTGATCATTCCACCAGCAACCTTCCCACAAGAAATATACGCATGTGAAGGCCCAGACCACTCTGGGAGTCTATTTCGCACCTCTGAATATTTATAGAAATTCCCTCTCCTCACCATGCTCACTTTGGGACAGTCAGCAGCCTAAGCTGCTCTCTGGCACCATTAGACCTGAGTCTGGCGCTGCTTGTTTTGTTGACAACCTGCAGGCGTTTCCAAGGAAGGCCAAGTGACTTTTGTACGAGGGGCTTTCCAGGCAGAACGATACATGTACACATATCTCCATGAAGATCAGACATGCCCTATAAATGTTGAAGGTTGTGAACTAATGCTTAAAAGTTTATGACATTAATGGATTTCATGGATGAAAATAGATCTCTTCATGTACTGTGCATCTGATGTTCAGTTGCTCATGAAGGTACCGCCAATGCCAACATTGCTGCCTTTTGATTTTAATGTCACTTTTGAGTTCACACGTTTCATCAGTTGAGAGGTTACTGAGAAGCCGTTCAATACAATGTTTCAAAAAGCATTGTGACTTTGTTTACCACAGTTCGACATCTTTCCACTCTTCCTGTTGTGTTGCCTCACACTCTTGGGTGGCCAAAAGAAGTTCGAGGTGTTCTGGAAGCATCTTTAGCAGTAATGTGAGCTGCCTCCTATACTGGGATACAACTTTACAACAGACTTCTGTGTCTGTGAAATGAGAGTGAGAGGGTCGGCTATGAATTTGGAGCAGGATGTGAACGTTCTGAGTAAAGTGACTCATCGTAATGGAAATTCCCTGTTGCATATGAATGGTACACTGCTGATCTTTTCTCCAAGAGAAAAAAAACATTATTTAAACATTTCATACCATGTCTTGTCATTTTGATGCTTTTCTCAAGTATAATGATGAATTTCAAGAGGTATTTGGTAGGAACTTAAGGTTGTTTTAATACATTTGCCATAAACTATGGTTTTACTTTAATGTTTGTGAAACATACTCTTGACTTTGTTATTTAAACAGGGTGGCTAATATTCTAATTTACCTTTCAAGGGTTACAAATGTATTGGTTTATATTGATAACTATCAGGTAAAAGTAAAATCATTACTGTGGAGTTTAAAAGCCAAAGTAAATATTGAAGAAGCCAAGCTGTTATTTGTAGAGGTAAATTAAAGATATTAGACAGAACAAGATGAAAACTGTAAGATGCAACAACACAAAAATTAATAAAATGACAAACTTGTTTTTATAACATAATGTAAAAAAAAAAAAAACACACAAAAGAGTGCTTATTATCATTTAGTGCTTATTTTGTTCATTTTGCTTATTTTGATTGAATGGTTTGAAAGTCAGAATACATTTCGAAAAATGTTAATGTTGATGTAAAACAAGATAAAAACATTTTGTGATCTAGCGTTTATTTTGTGAATTTTCTTTGCTTCTACAACATTAGGTGAAAGTAAATAAAATTAGTTCAATCTCAGTTAAAAGTAGAAGTGAAACAGAGCAAAAAAGTTTGAGAACCTTTGTTGCAGTTTTTTGTTCTTTAAGCTCTTCTTTATCCTCAGATCATAACAAATGCTTGCGAAATATCTCAGAAATCTAGAGATGGATTTCGTAGCATATAACTGCTATGAAATCCATCTCTAGATATTTGAAATATTTTGAGGTTTTTTTTTTTTACATCAAAATATGCAGAAGCAAAGTTGACTGTGACACTGAAACATTTCAACAGTATTTTCCTGAGAATTTGTGCAAAATACACCCTAAAGACAAAAGAAAAATACATATCATGATAATTATAATTATTGCACTAAATTATGATGATTGTTTTATTTCCGAGCCCTACTTTCAGTCTTAGTTCTTGTATCTATTCAAGCATACATGCTGTTGTACATGTAATGATTCAGTCTTGTTGTTTCTTTTCTTAGGATTTGGACTTAAAGCTCCCAGCAAACTCTGCAACTCAACCTCACTGCCCACAGAAACCTTAAGGTGAGGAAAAAGGAAGGTGTTTTGTTTGTTGAATGATAGATGAGTCAAAAGCTTTAAGTCATACTATTTTTAAGTCGCAAAGTTAGTCTGCAGAAGTAATCAACCTCTGTAAAGCATTTAGACTTGTTTTATTTTGCTTTATCATCAAAATAAGGATATGTAATGCAAGGCTATAGGTTTACAGTGGTTTAACTAACATGCATTGTAAGCATTAAATCCTGCAACAGCTTATCTTAAGACACTTTTTGTTTAGATAGCATTAGAGCTTTAATACCGCTGCAAGGTGCACTTTGCACCAAGTCTCCTTTTGCAATATTTGCTTATGTGGCATTTTTCCTGCGATTCTGGCCCAAAAGCAAATGGATTTATATAAAATACTGTACATTTTACAGTAAGGGGTGTCCAGTCCTAAAGAGGAATGTAAACAGGTATCTATTTTATTGTATTTTTTATCATGCCCTGAACTTGTGACATGTCCAGGGTGGACCCCTGGTTCAATTAATGGATGGATGGATGGATGGATAGATGGATAGATGGATAGATATGGTCATATGTCCTTTGAAGACATTATGCTGCTGTGTAATTACGTAGCTGGTCTTCCCATTTGATAAAGGGTTTTTTTAAGCCTGTCTGAACAGTTTAATTTAGTTTGGTAACGTCATAGACACTAAGACACACAAAAAAATGTACAAACTGATGTACAAACAGTGCGCAATAAGGGCTGCGTCTTTCAAAGGTGCAAAATAGCGCATTTGCATCCAATTAGTATGTTTGGCACAATGAATATGCAATTTGGGGCGTTTACACGCAGTTGTGCGTGTGGTGGGAGGAGAAAATGTACATATCTTACTTTAGCACACGCAAAGTGATTTGTCAAACCCGAAAGCAATTTTGCTCATAGAAACTGCATCTATATTGCCGCTTTTCCACTATGTGGAACTAGCTCGACTCGGCTCGGCTCGACTCGGTATTCCTGGAGAGCATTTCCATTACAATATACTACTGACTTTACTGTACCTGGATGTGGCGCGTTACTTCCGTGTCGTCTGCTCAGAGAGTTGCTGATAAACTTGCTCATTGCGTGTTGTCTCGTCTGAATTTTTACATCGGCCACCAAAGACTGAATCTCCTTGACCCACCATGGTGTAGTTTTGGGCTGTTATCATGTGGATTAATGTACCGCTATATTTACTGTCCACTTCCGCATCTGTTTTTTGTAAAACGGTGGGCCACAGAGAAAACTGTCTGACCAATCAGTGGTCTGCAGTGTGTACACGTCACATTTTAGTATCTGGTCCCCAGTCCTGGAACTTCAGCGGAGGTGATACCAAAAAAGTAGTACCGGGTACCAGATTCCAGGTCTTTTTTCGTAATGGAAACGCAAAAAAGGCCGAGTCGAGTCGAGTCGAGCTGATGCCACATAGTGGAAACGGGGCATATTTAACACGTCTCAAAAGGAGGTGCAAACGGTTTGGATGTGTAATTGTGCACATATAGAAGAGGTTAGGAGACATTGAAATGATGAAATGAGATGCAGAAAACGCATTTTTCACCCTCGTGTGAACATTTTTGGAATGATGGAAGAAAAAAAAAAATTGAGACATATGCACCCCCCCCCCCCCACACACACACACACACACACACACCCTTAAAATGAAAAATAAATGAATGAATGAGTCATGCTATACCTTCTATGACAAAACTCCTCCAACGTTACATTTCCATGCATCTGGATCATTCAGTGCACTGTTCCCCATTGGTGCTGGTGTATCCCAGAGCAGTTTTTACAGCGTTTTGTCTCCAGTAGTGCACACAAAACCATAGGGCGGTCTGCAAGACTTTGCACCTGTTGTAATTTGCGCAAGCAATCTTAGTAAATCACCCGCAAACCGTGGTTACACCTCACATGCAAAATTCTAGATTGCTCAAGCAAATTACTACACGCAAATTGGGACCTTAGTAGATCCGGCCCTAAGAGGACAAGTCAATCGCCTGTTTCCTCTTGAAGAAGAGTCAGGACTTGTTGACCCAGTTCTTAAACAGTAATCTCATGGAAGTGACACCAGCTGAGCTTCACCTTTACCTTCAGTCACCTCTTTGAGTTAAACCATTTCAGGCAGAGCTCTAAGAGATCTGAGATTGGAATGTTTCATCTGGTCCAGTACACACTGGACCAGGTTCAGGCACAGGATCTAATTGCAGAAACAAAATATTGATTATTATGTTTCTGTCATAGTTATTATACCCCCACCTGCCTCAGAGACACTATTCACAATATTCTTTTCAAACTGGACACACATGTTCTTTACTCCTAGGTGCAGTGCACAGTTTGATGGTGGAATTTAATTTTTTTTTTTACATTTTTAACAAATTCTTTTATATTTCAACCTAGAAAAATTGTCCAACCGATTTCGCAGACACTATTCACCCGATTCTTGTCAAATTTCACACACATGTTCTTGACATATGCCTTTCTCTCAATTTTTGCTGTTTTTTTTTTTTTTTTTTTTACAAATTTTTGAAAATGTTTTGAAAAGATTGAAAATTAAGACCCAGGGTATCAGTGAGCAGGAGATGCAAAGTGTCCTGCGATATTAGTAAGCTCTGCTTACTTTTTCACTTGTATTTTCATTATTCCATCATCTGAATTTAAAAGTTGTTACTTAAGAATGAGCTGTTTATATCTAAAGAATGGTGAGCTGCAGTTCACCAGGTTGTGTCACCATGTTTTTATAGTGTCTCTGAAAGACTTTCCTTTCCTCCTTTTTTCTTCTTTTAAAAACCTTGAACCTTTTCTATGGGTGACTTCCAGAGTCTACCGTCACCTGATGTGTTTGAATGTGGACCAAACTTAAGGCTTTTTCACTCTAAGCACCTGACTTTCATGTACAAAAAATTACATGAACATTTATAAAAACTGATTGGTTGTGATTAATTTTTGGATTGTGCAATAGGAAAAACTATGGGACAGATTTCACAGACAATAAATGCATGTTTGACTACTGAAATCACTTACTCAGAAACTCCATCTGATATTAATTATTTCATACCATCCGTCATGCAGAATTGTATCTTCTGACTACATTATCAGTGTCATTAAGGCTAGCAAAATAATTTATTCAGACCTCAAGCTCTTCCAAGGTGATCTGAAAATATCACCTGAAATAACTAAGAAATGGAACTCCTGGATCAGATGATACTTCTGTGGAACCCACTACGTTCCACTTCAAAACTGGACTGACCCACTGCAGCTACTGCTCCACTCCTTTTTCTCTTTGCTTTTTATAAATTATAACTCTTCCAGTGTACATAGCTTTCATGTTGAGAAAGTGTTCAAATTTTCAGTTTTTCACACACCATTTTGAAGTTTGAAGTTTATTTGTTCAAAGGGACAGTGCATATTAATAAACACAATAAGTGTTAGCCAAGGCTTTAGTCCCTACATAAAACAACATAGTTCATGTAAAACAGTACCATCCAGTACTCCAGTACGTAAAACAGTACAATCCAGTGTACTAAGTAAAACACATTTTACATATATGCTACATGTACATAACATACATACGTACAAACACAATTTCAGAGTGCCAGATTACTTTATATGAGATT
The DNA here is from genome assembly GCF_902148855.1 of Sphaeramia orbicularis. Classification (NCBI taxonomy): domain Eukaryota; kingdom Metazoa; phylum Chordata; class Actinopteri; order Kurtiformes; family Apogonidae; genus Sphaeramia; species Sphaeramia orbicularis. The sequence continues at coordinate 4,221,978 of NC_043973.1, forward strand.
GTGGAGGCAGGTTTGATTGTCCAATAACCATGATTTTAGGTGTTTAGTGAATAAGCTGAGGGTGGGCAGGTCGTAATATGTTTCAAATTTGAGAGGCACGGTACCAAAACACAGCCTGTCCAAAGGTGCCTCTTCTAGATGGAATAATACAGTCACCTCCAACTAGCCCTGGTCGATCTGTTTTGGATTATTTGTACAAATTCCTGTAATGGGGCAGAAGCTAATCCACATAGGATTTTAAAGACCAGGATGCAGTCTGCATATTTTGTCACATTTTCCCAGCTCAATAAGTTATGTTTTTTTAAGATACTACAGTGATGATGAGTCTTTGTTTTTTTGTTTCAAATTGTCAGAGCTTGTTTGTATGCTGCTTCTATGGATTTTGACGTGGTTTTGCATGCCGGTGCCCAGCTAGTTATGCAGTAGGTCATGTGTAAAACGATCATCGTGTTAAAATACAGCTTTGCTGTTTCAGGTGTCAAGTTATTTCTGATGTGTCTGAAATTGGATAAATTAAATCTCATTTTGTTTACTTTTTTTTTTTTTTACTTGTGTGAAGCAGAGTTTAGAATCGATGATCACATCTAAGTATTTGACCTCATCTACTACTTCCAGTTTTGTTCCTTGCACCATCACTACAGGATCAGCAATATCCACACTTGTCATTTTTTAAAAGAACTTAGTCACAGTCTTTGACACATTAAGGCCTAATTGTGACCTTAGCAATCACTTTTCACATTGTACTGGTGTAACTTTAAATATCCCCTTAATGAAATAGCCCTGAACAGACAAATGCTGGTTCTAAAAGCGAGACATTTTGAATGACTTTTGGCTCATGTTATCATTACAAAAACAGTATACAATATAAGTTTAATAAATAACTCCAGCAGTTTGATTAAGAAACAATTGGTAATGCCTTTTATAAGTCACCCCATTGGCACTACGTGTTAAATTTAATCTCTATTTTAGTTTTCAGAGTGATTTCTCCTTGGGTGATAAGACCGCGCTGGTCAAGAGTGTTTCAGATACAGATGCCAAACTTCTGGTTGTCCTTCCCAAGGGTGAGTTTTGAAGCTTACCAAGTTACTCTAATAATATGTATTATTATTAATGCTTTGATTCTTCTTTTTCAAACCTATAGTTTCTGAGTTGAAGAAATACTTTGAGCAACCTGTATCAAAGGATTTAGCAATGAACAGGTGTGTAGGTTTCTTTCTTACACTCTATTTTTACAAAGAGCTGTTTTAACCTAAAATATTTTTTTTTCCCTCCTGGCCTTTGTCTCTGGTAGGAAGGAGAGGATAGCCCGGCGTCTGGAGGGGATTGAAAGCGATGCTCCACCAGCCCTGGTGCCTGGTGGTTTGGTGGCCAACAGAATGCTGGAGGAGGATCCACCGCGGTACACCCGCGCTTCAGACCCCTGTGAGCCTTGTGTGATGGGTAAGCATGGCCTGATGTGATGTAAGAACAGATGTGGCTGGCTTTATTGGACTTGAATGGACACTACTGAAATATGTCTTAGATCTGCTGCTGTAAAAATGTAAGCCTTTCAAAATGTTACCACTTACATTCACACCTAAGGCTTATTGGGGTGGCCATGGCTCAGGAGGTAGAGCAGGTTGTCCAATAACCAAAGGTTTGGCAGTTCGAATCCCACTCTGTCCTAGTCATGTGCCGTTGTATCCTATACAAGACTGGGGTTATGGTGTAGCAGTTTGCACCAACAGGATGCAGTGGTCCTGCAACAGAAGGATATCCATGTCTGAAATTGGTTGACATCTTACTTCATGTGGTATGATTGCACAAGGATTAAGATATACAGCACATGGTAATTTTCCACCCTGTTAATGCCTGGGGGTCTTCTTCAAACAATTTCAGCTTTGATTTTTTTCTTAGAAGTCAGATATATAAGGTTAAGAGTATAAGTATAAAAGTATAATAATGTAAATACTTTTCAACCTTTATTTGTTCTGCATTGCTTACTACAGTGAGGCGCTACAGTCGAGAGGAGCCAGAGGCACCACAGAAGCAGGTGTCATCTACAGAGAGATCATCACAGGGCAAAAGTGGCACAGTCAGTGGGCGTCCAGACCCGATGGTAGTCTACGTGGATCCAGCAACGCTAACCACCTCCTCTGCACGGACATCAGGCACTACAACAGACTCTGCCAGCCTCAGTTCCAAAGCTGAGCGAATCGCCCGTTACAAAGCAGAACGCCGCCGCCAGCTGTCAGAGCGTTATGGCATTCTTCTGGACCAGGAGGCAGACATTGACTATACACCACGCTACCGATCCCGTCGGGATCAAGACACCGCTGATCCACAGATGGCTGCCAGACGAGACAGAGACAGACAGAAAGAGGATGAGCCAGGACAGGAACCAAGGGTGCCATACCGTTCTGGAGTGGGCAGAGTTTACATGAGGACTCAGCCAGATCCTGCTCCTGTCTCCACATCTACCCCTGCCCACTCAAACCAAGGCCCTCCCCCTACACAAGAAAGGCCAAGTAGATTCTCAGAACGGGAAAGGGCAATGAATCTAGAGAACTATCGCCGTGCTGGGGCTCAAGAACGAAGAAGCAGAACTCAGGAAGTGCATCCACCGCAGCAACAACAGTCCTACCACCATCAGGATGCCCAACACAAAGAACCAAGCCCCGCCTCCAACAGGGACTACAGCATCGCAGCCGTGCCCAGCTCTCCTCGCACTGCCCGCAGGGCCTCGTTGCCCTCAACGCGCTATGGCGTCTCACCTGGGGACTTATTCATAGAGCAGCAAGCGCAGAGCATCCTCAACAGGCAGGGGTGAGTTCCTAAAGAAGGGGTTCAAACATTCTGATGCAGAACATATTCAAGTAGACTCATATTATTACGGCCTTTTCATGCAACACTTGACAAACTCTGTACAAAACAGTGGATAAAATACTTACCAGTTGCTTAACAGTATGGCCTAGTGTGCCCTAGATGCACCACAACATTATTCTCACAGGTCATTAGGTTTCTTGCTATGTATTACTACAGAGGATACTATTTCCAAAATATATTTTTAGATTATAGCAAATACAGTCTCAGATTCTTTGAACCAAATGAACCCTTGAATTCACATGTACACTGTACAGGGTAGTCTGTAACTGCAAAAATTAAATCATTACAATGTATTGAGGTAATTAGCATAAACACAGTAGTTTATGCAGAATTAGAATACAGAAAACAAATGAACAAATAGATTAGAAACAGTTCCTTGTTTAGTGCAGTTTTGGTTGTCCGCTATCTGCTCAGCTCGCTAACCTGCTGTTTCCATTTCTGTGATACTACTGTGCTGCTGAGATCTTTCTAGACTGTGGATCCAGTTCTGCCATGCTCACTCTGCTCTTGTTTCACATTGAAAGGTGCTCTGGTTAGCTAATCAGGGAAAAGGTTGAAAGGCCACAGGGCCAACTACATGTTCGGCTCTTGGAGGGTATATGATTTCTGAGAGCATGAGAGCTAACACAGTTTTATCTTCAGCTTGGTTCATTAGCTTAGGGTTGACATCATTTTCTATTAGAATCAATATGTGACTAGAATATACATCAAGTCAACAAAGAGTAACTGGAGTTCATTACACTGAGACAGAAACAGCTACAAGCAGCAAGAGTCTAAATATGACAAGGTTGTTTGGGCTAAACATCTGCAGCAGCTGTAAAACATGTTGTTCATGGCAGATGACCAAGCTGGTCAGTGCAGGTTACTTTGCACTTTTCAATAAAAACATGATCCAAGAGTTTGACACTGTCACCACATCATCCTGTAGCCTGGCCACCTGGTCAAAGAGCGACTGGTCTCTCAACACAGACTCAGAGAGTGACACTCAGACAGTCCTCAGCTGGCCTTCAAGGTACTGTACAGTGTGGCTTCCTACTGAAATCCTACTTGTCCACTGGGTGTTTTATTTAGCCGCCAGCACTCACTGAATGTGCAGTGAAGTACTTACCATAAATTATTTCAGTATTTCAATGTTGTTGATGTAAATCTCAATTCCATTTGTAATATTAATGGCTCCTTTAAAGGTCTTTAAAGAATTTAAATTCTCTGAGGAGAATGTTTTGACTAAGATTGAAATATTGCTACATGAAACCTGCATACACCCTGCTCAGAGTATTATATCACCTCAATAACTTGACAAAACAAGGCCTTGAAAATATGCCCCCAGTGGACATGAAGCTAACTCCCACCCCCTCCCTCATGTCATATCCACCATCACTGTACTGTATAATATTCCATTAAGTAATACTTTACCTCTTAATTGGTGTCATTATGTTCAACTTAACCAGTGTTTGGATTTGATGGATTTTCAATTGACAGCCTTTGATGTAACAGTCGTACAGGTTAACTTTTGGTCATTTATGTGCTTTTATGTACAATTTAATGAGTATCAACAGTTTTCCTCAAACAAGAGATTTTCAAACATCCGCTATCCCTGCTTCTGCTTTTTTTGCATTCATGTTTCTCTGTGCAGACAGAATGTTACCACTGGAATGAATAGAAGTTGGTTCTGATAGTAGCTAATGGCCAATGGCCAATACTGTATTAGGATTCTTCCCTGGAATTGCTGAGTTAGAAGGAACGTAACACCTCAAAATTGAACCCACCTTGATTTTTATGGTTTGATGTTCAGCTCCAGGTTAATTACTCTGAGCATGATGCTCTGTTCAACTGTCAGTCCAGTTTTTAGGAGGGGGGAGGCCAAGGTTAACTGACTTTCTTTTTCCAAAGTGTCATTCTTATATCATCTTTTAAAAATCCACTTCTGTTCAGTGTATAGTAAATCCACATGTGCTGCAGTGTAGCCGGTGACTCTCAAAAAGCCAATATTTACTTTGGCAAATGCCCACAGATTTTTCTGTCCAAGTTGATCTCCATAGTGCTCTGTTAGCAGCAGCACAGATTAGGCTCAGCACTCTCGATTTGATGTCTTCAGTGTATGTAGCTTTGTAGTGATGGAAAGGACACTTTAAAATCCAAAAAATATGAGCAGAACATCTGGACTGAGATTGATCTATGGAAAAATGATTTGAAAGGCATTTCAAACAAGTGTGGATTGAATCCACTTTGATTTGATGTATTTATGCTTTCTAGACTTTCAAAAATAAAACTAGAAATAATATGGATATGCTTAAAAACTGTACTGTACTGTAATGATGTGACTGTGTTGCTGCTGTCTTGGCCAGGTCTCCCTTGAAAAAGAGAACCACATCTCAATGGGGCCAACCTGGTTAAATAAAGATAAATAAAAAATAATAAAATGGGAGTAGGGATTGTAGTCTGAATAAGGCATAAACAAACTCTGCTAATGTAATAACATATGCCTGAATGACCTTAGGGTAGACCGTAAGAGCATAGTTTCAAGAACAGAGGACGCTGACTGTCTTGACATGAATTGGATATCTTTTTATAAACATACCCATAGCTCTGTAAAACTAACACCTTTGTCACTGGTTCAACACCTTCCATGATGCTCCCGTTTTGTTCTTGTTGTGCCCCTTGTTCCATTAGTGTGGTTGTGTGTGGCCTGATTTTTATAAGCAGATGAGAGGTGTCAGTGAACCGGAGTTGACGGGTTCACAACATTAGTCAGCTCTGGTCCTTGACCCAGTCAGACCCACAGACTCAGCACTTGTCAGCTGAGGCTACACTCCCCTT